>NW_022474710.1:197828-488617 GCF_009176365.1 Aspergillus alliaceus
TTTTTTTTTTTTTTTACTTGGTCGCGTTCTCTTTTGGCGTCTGTCTGTTCTTGAGTAATAAGATACATAGCTAACGAGGTTTTGCCTTACGAAAATAGCAAAAACGAACAGAAACGACGGATACCCACTCGTAAACGTAGGATATAGTGGCAGGAGCTCGAAATACTGTTGCGGGGCAGTCGCGTACAAGGACGGGGAGATCACCTGCGCAGCGGAGGGAGATCCGTTCAGTATTGATTTTGGGACGGCCATTCCAGGGGTTGCGGGATTGGCGAATACGACGAGTACGGAGGGGAATGCGACGGCGACGGCGACGGCGTGTGAGGATTCGGGCTCAAACGCGAAGTCGGGCTCGAGTGCGGAAGAGGACGCAGAGAAAACGACTGTGAAATATGATGTGGCGATTGGGGCCGGGGTGGGTGTGCCGTTGGGGGTGGTTGCGTTGGCGTCGATTGCGTGGGCTTTGTATGAGCGGAGGCAGAGACGGGTTGCGGAGAGGGTTGGGATGGCGGTGTCTGGGAAGGACGAGGGTGGGGAGTATATGAATATGGGGGTTATGGGGGCCCAACAGGCGCCGGTTGAGTTGGTGGATAGTCGGAGGGTGGTTTTATCGGAGTTGGATGGTGGGAATGGGAAGGTGGAGGTGAGGTGATGGTTGGTTTCTTTGGAACGGGAGATATGTTTTAGGGGGGAGTGCAAATGCCATGTAGTCTTACTTGTTTTGGGCTGCAACGGATGATGTCAGATATTTCGATTGAATGGATTGTTTGGCTGTAGGAGTCTTGGGGCTTGATTTGTGTTGGTGGAGTCTGTATACGGGAAGTACGATCTGACTGGCTTGTTCGTCTTTCATAATACGAGCACACAAGGCATGCTGAGTTGGCTGCTTATGGTCTGGCGAACCTAATCGGATCATTAGGGTTTGACTGTAGATGGTGTTTCCATTGTTTATTGCTTATTATTTTCTCTCTATCTCGTATATCCTTGTCTACCCGGTAGACTTCTGTCGTATGAGCTATCGTAGCCAGTATCCACGTTGGATTTTCATATACATCGCCAGTTCCTCCCGGACAGATGTCTCCTTCTGGTTAGTCCTACGCTGGCTGACCGTCGGCAGAGAGAAGGCCAGCCCTTGTCCCTTGACCTCAATATGCGGCCGCGCAGTGTCATTCGCTAGGTTGGTCGGTTGGGTTTCTGGCGCGCCAGACATGTCCAAGCGCTGCAGGCCGGGCAGTCGCAGCGCCGGATCGAAGTTGATGAGGATGATCGCCTGCATATCGGAGCTCAGGCCCTCCTGATTCACCGTGTAGATGATCGTTCGTTCGTCCGCCATAGCCTCGACTTTGCCAGTTCTCTTGGATGGGCAGAGAAGTTGGGTCAATTCGGGCGGTGCGTTGTCGGGCGGCCACAGACGGACTCCGCGGGAAGCGAAACGTTCTTCACTGCCGTCTGAGGGTTGGCCATCCTCCTCTTGTTCTTGGTCTTTTGGAATCTCTGGTCGATATAACAGGTTTGCCGGCCCTTCTTCGCCTAGCTCATCAATGGGGCACTTGCGCTTGCGGGACACCATGCGCAACCGCAACCGGTCATGCGGGATGAGGCTCCCCAGGGTTGGGCAGGGGTCATTGACGAGATCGACAAACGTCGACGCGGACAGGTTGTACGTGCGTAGTTTAGTTCGATTCAAGATGAATTCCTGCCGGCGTCCTGGGTCGTCGTGCCCCACCGTGTATTCGGGGTGATAGTGTCGGCGTAGGCGCTTCCGCGGGCGTTCGTAGTTCGGTTTGCTGGACGGGTCCAGGGTTTTGGTCAACGGTTCGTCCGGTAGAGAGACAGGGCGGGAGGGTTCGCCGTGGGGCTTACTTTGCATAATCTCGCCCGGCGAGGGAAGGGGTTGCACGTAGTAGGTACGGAAATGCTCGCTGCCCCCTTTATGCCACTCACGGCGACATTCCAGGATGATCAGCTGTTTGGTGGCCTCATCATGTCGCAGAGAGATATCGGACCAGGAATCATTAATTGGGCCTTCCCGATGCTGCCGGCGCCAGGTCCGATGCAGTGTCACGCGCTTCGTATTGTTGGTGGGGGCCACGCAGACCCAGACGTAGAACGACGTCCAGTCGACCTCTTCCATTTCGAAACCGGTCTGGGACGACACGGCATACAGATGGTCCTGGTGCACGTCAAAGCACACCGTCTGCCCGATTTCGTTGCCGGCGAAATTGTGCAGCTGCACCGGTTTCTCGTTCACCTGTTTGCCCGTCGCCAACTCGACGCAGTTCACGACCCATTGATTATATCCACGGAAGCCCGCGCCAGAGTGGGTCCCGTAGTACAGGTAGGATTGGTTATGGCGAACGAATAATCGCTGTTTATTCTCAAGCTGCTTGCGAAGGCGTAACCGCCCCTTCCCGCACTCCGTCTTTCGCCGCATATCCACCGCCAGGAGCCAGGCTTCCCGCCTCTCCACCACCTCCACTAAAAATGCCAACACGCCGTGGCTGTAGTTCATGAGAGACATTTGCGTGGCGTCTTCCGTCGGGTCACAATCCGGAATTACGCGCGCCAGCACTGCGTGCAGATTCAGTACATACTCGACCTGACTGGCGCCATGGACATCCAGGGCGCGGATCTCATCGTTGAACACGTAGCACAACGCACCGCCGCTATACAAGAACGCGCTCCCATAGCCTATAATTGAGGCAGAATACGGATTAGCCGTGGCTACGGCTTCCTTGATGTCATACAGACGCCCCAGCGCTTTGCGGTAGCCGGACTTGTTTTTGCTCACTTCTTGCCCTTCCTTGGTATGAGTCAGGTGGTTCTGGAATCCTTTGTCAGTGTCTTTCATGTCTTTTACCCCAGCCACAGGAGCGAAAGATCGTACCTCAACGGTCTTTCGTGCCAGCGACTCGTTTCGCATCAAGGCATTCAACGTTCGATTCACCCGGCTGAGATGCACGAAGTCATGACAATCCAGGGTGGATGCAACCTGATAGAAAACATCGTAGGGGATGCAGTCCAGATTTCTGGTCATTTCTGTCATGACCGAGCGAGTAAAGGATGGGCCTAAAACGCATCTGAAGGAAGGAAGTAGGCGTGAAAGGGACCGGTTGAATGCGATGTGATGTATTACGGGGGAGAGGAGGAAGGGGGGGAGGGGGGGGGGGGGGGGGGGGATGGAAGGTATCGGAAAGCAGTGTTCTCCGGGACACCGTTCAAGAGCAACAGCAAGTCAATCGTTGCTGCAACCGTGGATATTCCCAAGGAACGAAGGGCAATGATCCATGAAGAAGGAGAGCTGTGGGAGCATGTTTTAGTAGTAGGTGGTCGGGGAATGCGGCTCTGCACCAAGCTCCAAAACCATTCAAAATGTGATTGCAACACCCGATACTATCGTCGAGCCTCCCGTGGCCCAAAGCAAGGCGATTGGCTCAGGAGGCGTCTATTCCATCGCGTGGGTAGTATGAAAATTGAGAGCCAAGACAATGGAGCGATCTGAAGGGTCCGCGCGTTCGGATGATGAAAGAGCGCGATCGTCGCCCTCCCGTGTCAATTCCCGCGTACAAGGAAAGGAAATAGGCAAGAGCCTCAAGAGTAAGACTAGTGTGGGTGGGGAATGGAAAGCTAGGTTTCCCTAGTTCCAAATGGAACATGCAGTATGATAGCGGAGATTGGCAGCTCGATCTTTTCCTTGCGTTCTTTTCCTTGCTTTCTTTGACTATGTGTCTCCTTGTTGGTGACCTGTCCTGACGTGGATTGTGCCACCAGAGAGGATACTAAAAATAAGATTGGAAACGGCACGCAAAGGGAGCTGCAAGATACCGAGTGAGATCGAAGTAAGAGGTACTAGTGAACTAAATTTTGTCGCTCACCGACATTGGTCCTTGCGGCTCTTTTCCAACTCCTCGTTTGGTCGCCCAAGTTCAGTTAACCCCCCCTTCTTTTCCCTCCTTTTCCTCATTTGTTTCGTCGCCTCTTCGGAGAAACACCCGAGTCTCTTATGTCTCAGCGTTACACAATTAAAATTAGAAAGCTAGGCTCAAGTACGACCTTCCCGAGGGAAAACAAAAGTGATGCGGCTGGAAGATATCTTTGCCACCGAGTAAAAATATTACCAATGGATGCGAACACGAGAGAGACGAGACCCTAACTAGCTTGCGCGAATTATGTCCCGGATAAAGGGAAGACAAAACGAAACAAATCATAAGAACGATCATAATAAAGGTAAACGAACATAAATTAAATTAAATTAAATGAAATCGAAACCAAGAAAAAAAAAAAAAAAAGCACTAATGACAGGGAAATCAAATTAGCACCCCGAGGATTTGTGTGATATCAACCAACTCGTGGCTGTGCTTGACTTATACTGACTGGTCAGTGCGCTACCTTGGATCACATCTTAAATTCATCTTACCATGAAAATCCTCCCGTTCCAACACCACTCGAAACCGACTAAGGAATAGATAGGTAATAACACTAAAAGATGACATAACAAGGGGTAAAAAAAAAAAAAAAAAACGTGGTTGCCTTTGGAAAAGTTGGGGACCACACAAGTGACCATCCAAGGAACTCTGCGCCGAAACCGCGCCTTGCACTGCCACTCTGAACGAGGATCAGATAGCTACCCCATACGAGGCTGAATAGCCAGATCGACGCATGCGGTCGATGGCACAAAGAGAACCTGTCAATCGGACTGAAAAGGGTGTCCATGCTTCTGGTCTCATGCAGGTGTGATGGATCCTCCGCCGACGGGCGGCTGGTCCTGGACAGCCAGCCTCGCTGCGGACATGGGTTGAAACGCAAGGTGTGCTTAGTCCTTTCTGCTCACCTTGCCGCCACTGCCAATCAGGGCGGATCCATAACGCGATAAGGCATCAGAGGCATAAGCACGGAATTCTGGCTCTGCGGGGTATCTCAACAAGTCGAAACCTAGACCTAGTCACGTTGCACGTTGCACATCCCTCCACGAGATGCGACAATGATCTTCCGAAAGAGTGAGCACGTCGATCGGCTGATGAGCATGCTAAGGTGGAAAAAGATACGGGTGTCTGGACTTTCGGGTGGGCCATGCGCCGCTAAAGGCTGAGGAGGCACCTCTCCTTTTTCGGCCGTATTACTGACGGACGGCCGTTTCGTTTGCCAAGATCCTTGTCGATGCTAGAAGAGAAGAGGGGTTGGTGCTTCTTATACAGGTGCATCAATCAGCAATGGAGAATTGAGTTTTCATTCGGAGCCTCGACGGTGCGGGATGAGGCAAGACTCCAGGGGTGTCGGGGCGGACATGCTGAGGGGTCCATACTGGAGCACGAGGGGGACACAGAGCAGGGCTATGATGAACCCGCCTGGGAATTTGGGTCCTCCTGGCGGCTGATTAATCTCCCATCCTCACCAAATGTTCTATATATTTTGCATCACTATCGTTCTATCTACCACCATGTTACGCATTCCTCGAGACGCGATCTGGAACCATTCCCATGCTCGAAATGGGCGACTGTATCTCGGTGAGGACCTGACGATTAGCATTGCGGGTAGACATCATGATCAGCCTTGGCGCATATAAGACTCCCTCACCTTGGAGTGTGTCACCACTAGAGCTTGTAAGAAAAGCAACAGTTTCGGAGTTACTAAGCTTCGGGTCCGCTGATGTGCGTTTCACGACCAGTCATGTGATGACCTGACCCCGTTTCCGGTCACGGTAAGAGGAGGTTCTTGTATTTATCTTGTCATCCATTTTGTTCTACGTATGAGAAGATAGCAGGACGGGAATACTCCGGTGTGAATCTCGTGACCAGCACGGATTAGGAAGAATCCGAACGATCGGCCAGCCGACAGCCGAGAATGCCATCATCATACCTGCAATGTTATACTTCCCGTCTCAGCCAAGACCCAAACAAGTTATGCTGGTGCCTAGCGAATATTCTGGAAGGTTGCCTGGTTGGGACAAGCGCCTCTGGCCCTCGAGGTGCCTGGAGATGGATTGGTTGGATGAAGGGAGCCGACCATGGAACCAGAGCTGTAGGGCTGTCCCATCCAGAGCAAAATAGAAGGGGGTGTACGTATCATGTGCTGAGAATCATGATGCCAAACGCTATGCGGGATGGGCCAAGGGGCGAATCCTATTTGCCGAGAGTCCCGTCCTCCACTCTCAGCCTGTGGTAAGGCTGACGGCCTTCCAATCGTTTCTTGTTCTGGTTGTTTATGGCGTTCTGTAGTCATGAATTACTCATGTCAATCCAACATGACCTTTCTTTCTTTCTTTCTTTTTTTTTTTTTCTGGGAAGGTGTTCAATTCCAGCCCTGTATGATGGGGATCAGGGTATATCTTAAGGTCATTCTAGGGAAATAAGAAATCATCATGCTATTACTTCACTGGCTGGGCAATTCCTCATCTCATTTCTGAGTAAGGGAGAAGTTCTCACTTGACCGCTGCTGCCCTACGCCTCGTGTCAGACCCACTCCGGGGCGGTTGGGCCAATCGCCCGATGGCACCAAGAAACCCCCACCGATTATCAGTCTGCCTGAGGATCCTCAGGTTAAATCTCCCTGTTCCTTCTTTTCTTCTTCTTCTCCTTCGAATTCCCTTGTCCATCTTTCGTTCTCCTCCTAACTTTCAGTCTTCCAGTAGACGATAAGCTTACTTTTCTTCACGATATTGTGGATTGAAGAGGGGGTTTGTTTGTGTTTAGTTAGTCGCCGAACGCGCACTGACAGTTTCTCCACACAAGTCACTTTTCCTTGGCGAGGGGGGAGTCTTAGTACTCGGTCATTCGTACTCTGTCTCTTGAGACAGTCACAAACATCATCACAATTATCGGCCACATTCCAATCCTAATTGATGTACTACCCACATCACAATTACCCTCCCCCGCAATCGGGTTGGTCGGGCTATTATCCACCGCCGCAGCAGCAGTGGTCACCAGCACCACCGCCGCCGCCGCAACAGCCTTACTAGTGAGATCACGCATATGTCTATGCTGTTACACCATTAGGGCTAACCGGTTCCAGTTCCAATCCATACCCTCCACCATATCCCCCAACCTCGCAACCACGCCAGTCATATTCCCCACCACATTATCCGCCTCCCGCCCCATATGGCCACCATACTCCGACACCGCCTCCATCCTCGGGGTCGCAACATCGCTCTTATCACAGTAAGCAGAGTGCGCCTTGACCTTCTGGCTGACAGGTCCAACTAACGACCCTAGATCATTCGCCGTCATGGGGCCAGCTTCCCCCGCGGCCTCCAATGGAGGCCCAACAATTCGGCAAGGGAGCCCCGTCAAATTATCGCTTCCAGTACTCCGCTTGTACGGGACGCCGGAAGGCTCTCTTGATTGGTATTAACTACATCGGGCAACCGAATGCCCTCCGTGGGTGTATCAACGATGTGACAAACATGTCAACATTCCTCCACGAGAAGTACGGTTACCGGAGAGAAGACATGGTCATCCTGACCGACGACCAACAAAACCCAATGAGTGTGCCGAACAAAGTCAACATCCTTCGTGCGATGCAGTGGTTGGTCAAAGACGCGCAGCCAAACGATTCCCTTTTCGTCCATTTCTCAGGTATAGACCCCCCCAGAAGCTGACCGGCAATTCATTGGCTGATCCATCTAGGACACGGCGGTCGAACACCTGACCTCGATGGAGACGAAGAGGATGGTATGTTCTTTAATATCTTTGAGTGCCCCATTAGTTATAGTGGCAACTCCATGCTGACGAACACAAAGGATACGACGATGTCATCTATCCGGTAGATTACCGTGTTGCAGGCCACATTGTAGATGATGATATGCATGCGATTATGTATGTTTGCTTCCTAAGTATCTGCTTGTTTCCTTACTGACAAACAATTCAAGGGTACGCCCGCTACAGCCGGGTGTTCGTCTGACCGCAATCTTCGATTCCTGCCACTCAGGGACTGCGCTTGACCTTCCTTACGTATACTCCACTCAGGTACGTTATCTAGCCACCCGGCCGAGGGGGAGGGAGGGGGTTTGCTCTTGCCATACTGATCAAGTTAGGGTATCTTGAAAGAACCCAATCTCGCCAAAGAGGCGGCGATGGACCTTTTCAGCGCAATAACATCGTATGGAAAAGGTGACTTGGCTAGTGTAGCCCAAACCGCAATCGGCTTCTTTAAGAAAGCCGCTCTCGGCGACTCCGCACGTGAACGTACGGTCCGAACAAAGACTTCGCCGGCGGATGTTGTCATGTTTTCAGGCTCCAAGGATACCCAGACCTCGTAAGTACCTAAAAAGCGCGTCATCGTAGTTCGCAATTAACAAGGTCATAGCGCGGATACATTCCAGGATGGAGAGGCTCGAGGCGCGTTGAGCTGGGCTTTCATTAAGACTTTACAGCAACGACCGAACCAGAGCTATCTACAGTTACTAAACTCGATCCGGTCCGAATTAGAAGGGAAATACAGTCAGAAGCCGCAGCTGAGCTGCAGCCACCCTCTAGGTGAGTTTCGCCCCCTTCTTCTCAGTTAGCCACCACTAACAGCTTCAGATGTGAACTTGCTTTTCGTGATGTGATATGTATTGTATGAGGCATGATGTATGCGTAGCGATGATTTTCTTGCATTGGCATTTGTTCGTTTACATGACCGCACCGAGGTCAATTGCATTTCCATCAGCCTCCAGGCAACATTGAGGTTGATTTTCCCTTTTTATCTCTCTTTCCTTTTGGATAGGCAGCAGCGCTGCAATGTCGTTAATGATTCTCCAATGAACCGACATGCACAATGATTCGTATTCACCTAGACAGTTAGTCATTCATTCTCGCAGAGTACGGAATCGAAAATAATCTTTTTGGTCTTAGGGTGAAGTACTGTTCTGTCCTCAAATAGCCAAAGTTGAGTTGGTCCCAAGCCCAGTCCTATACTACCTTGGCAGTGGTGTCTTGAATATGATACTTGTTAACGGTTTACTCGATGCCCCTCCATTATTATGGTCCATTCGGCACTGTCGTCGTCCCATTTCGGCCCATTCTTCCTTTTTTTTTTTTTTTTTTTTTTTTTTTTCTTTCCAGTTCACTTAGTTGCTAATGCATAAGGCACAGTCAAGTTCTATGATACATTTGGGGTGATTCTACTGTAAATTGTCGGGTTGACACTCCATATGCATGGTAAAGCGATCCTCTCTAGTCATCATTCGCACGAAAGTTTCGAGGCGAATCTGTTCGGTCGCAACCTTCATATGTAATCTGGTTGTTACTAAATTCATTCATAAACGAATGAAGTTCTGTAATAGGATACGACACAGGTCAATTCCGTCAAGAAAGCCACCAATAGTACTAATCTTTATAAGAGAACGTGTCACCCCGCTTCGCCCATGAACCCGGGGATAAATACTCCGCACAATATGTCCAAACAAAATCTCGAATCCACATGAACATCCATACTACTAGAATTTACCTCCCCCTGTCCTATCCAGCCGACGAAGCACTTTTGCCTTTGATACGATCAACAAAATGGAACTGTCCTTGGCCAAAAACGATCAAGCACCTTTTGACAACAGCATATTTCAGCTTCGAAGCTCAAGCTGACATAACTTATTTGTGGGCCTCTAAATTCCTAACCCCTACCAGGCTCGCGCCTTATTTCTGCTGCACCTTACTCGGCCTCTAAACAAATTCTTCTGGAACATACTCAATGACATCAGTCTTCAGCTGCACAATGCAGATCTGTGGAGACAGACGCTAGTGATGCACGAGACGTGCATCGGCCGGATGACACAGCCCTCTTCCAGCGTGATTAATAGTGGGGCGGAGTCAAATTACCAGGGGCCAGTATGTGCGTGTGGAAGTTGCGCGAGCTTTCCAAAAGCTCATAAGTATTCGTAATGCAAGTACAACAGGCAACAGAGATTCATGACTCCGCCACATTTTGATATAGGATGGGTCAGATATTTTGAGTGGGATTGGAGGAACGGGGCCAAGGCATGTATGGATGGATAACTATAGTCCAGCATACAACACTGGGCTAAGAACAGTGCTTGCGGTTGTACATTGTGGGTGATGGATACCTTTAGTTTTTTAGCAGCTGAGGTTGTATGCTCTACCGAAGCGAGATAAAGGAGCCAGTGAATTGCACAGAGTGGTCGAGAACATGGTCCTGGTGGGACCGGCATACTCGACAAACCCAATGGTTTTGCCCGTGCTGGATGACTTTCTTGTTTAGTATTTGGCTTATCTAAGCTATGATGGGGTTGTTTCAATGCCCTCCTGGTGGAGGCTACAATGTAGACTCGTCCAACATAAACGCTGCCTCAGACAACGCCCAGCGCGAAGCGTCTTCTCAGGTGACAGACAGCGGGGTCTGATCTGGCCTTTGTACTCAAAGCCATTACCAAAAGGCCTCCCAAGGCAATGGTCATTGACTGTCCTTGAGACACCCATTTAATGCAAGCCAGCTATAATGGATGATCAGCAGGGAGGACTTTGAGCAACAAAGGGGAGATATATGTCATCGCTTCAGACAAAATTTTGAGAAAAGACTTGTCACCTAATACCGCTTGTTTGTAATTCAGACAGCCTGTCAGATGTAATCTCGAGTGACATTTTGGGTGATAGGTCATCCTTCTGTTGTCTCTTTGAATGAATCTGAGATGATAGCTGCCTCCAAAAGGATCCCTTCTCGTCAGCTGCGTTCTGTTAGAATAAGGCCATTTTCTCCACCAGTATAACCAGATACTGTATAGCAGTAGAACAAAGCTTAGTAATAGTATGAGAGATAGGCCTCCTCCTCATGTGCCTGTTATACTCCCATGACGTCCCCGTCGCCTTCGTGTATGGGCTCATCTTTTTTACCTCCTCCTCTCCCTTCTTGTCGGACGCCTTCGCGTACACGTCTGGATACTAATTGTCTCTTAGCATTGGGCTCATGGCTGCAAACGGTCACGATAGAAAAACAAAAGCTCATTTCGTTTGGTCATTGACAAGTGACATCCACACTGCAATTGATCAATGTACGCGAAAACAAGAGGTATGATAGCAGAAGTTAAAATGACCGCTTTAAAAATCCCCTGCAGCACCGAAATGGTCGAATATTATCCCTCAATTTCGCCGCTTTCATGCCCGGATGAGGATGGCTCGTATGACTCCTACGAGTGGGGATCAGCATAGTCATTATAATTCATAGTTTCTCCCAAGGGCGACTCACAAATTCACCCATCAGAAAGCGAGTATGGATTGTATACTTACTATAGAGCATTTCAGAGCTCTTCGCCTAAGCCCTCAAGTGTAATACCCTGGGTTCTGGATCATCGTTCTAAATGAGCAACCTCTACTTGACCCTGTTGAGGAGCTTATCCTTGACAAGCAATGGACATTAGAAATACTTCTAAAAGCCGTGCAAGCGGAGGATAAAGTGATCAGATGGTAACAACTGGAGAAGGGTACATGGGATTTCTACGAGATATAATCTACGGAATCGAGTCAACCCTGGTTTCTTATAGTATTTCCACAATCCTTGGCTAGCAAGGCATGAATAGCCCACTTATTCTAGAGCAATAGTGGGGAGAGGTTTCTGTAACCGTGACTCCTAGCAGTAGAGTAAATTTTCTTTAAAAGTTAGATACCCGTATATGATAGAAGAACGAGATAATATAGTCTGCATTTTTTGTTGAACCGCATGGACATATTTTATTGGTAAGAGGTCAGCATCGTCTATGACATGTGATATTAAGAAGGACCGTAAAGTGTTTCTCTTACTAGTGTGCTCCAAACGAGACGACACTTACATGCCTACCAATTGTAAATGACCAAAGTATTTCTGGAGGAAGCCAATTGCTATAGGAGTGGGAACAGACATGCCGTAGTTAGATTCAAGCCGATAACAGTAGAGGAAGCGAGCAGAAACTGAAAGCTTCAAATATGAATAAAAACCAAGAGCTGACCTCTTGTTGAGGACCGGCTCTTGCAGTCCCCATTTTCTCAAGGATCCATGAAGAATTTTCTCTTCACCCCCATTTGATTTCTCTTTGCCATTTGAGATGCTCTGTCGTAATTAGAAAATTTTGCAGATAGACCATCACAACGGCCATAACCACAATCGTACTCTCCTTCTCATCATAAACCGGATTGCACTGTTCTTCAAAAAAGCCATCATCGAAATCTGCGTTCGAGTACGCTGTCATCTTTTCGATCATAGACTAGGATAGACAAAGATCCGGATATTTCTGTATAATAATTGACGTCCGTTTCTTCTGATAGAAATCGCCCTGCCATGCTGCTTCCCAGAGAGTCCGGAGACGTAGAGAGCCTTTTTGCTCGAGCATCACTTCCAAGGCCCTTTTGCCGTAATGTGGATCAATATCCTCCCCGTAATTGCG
This sequence comes from Aspergillus alliaceus, assembly GCF_009176365.1. Taxonomy (NCBI): domain Eukaryota; kingdom Fungi; phylum Ascomycota; class Eurotiomycetes; order Eurotiales; family Aspergillaceae; genus Aspergillus; species Aspergillus alliaceus. The sequence goes on from NW_022474710.1 coordinate 210,172, forward strand.
ACTTTTGATTCCAACCGAGAAAAGAGTATCCGTAATATATAGACCGAAATCATTGCCTCTATTGCAGCTACCACGATGTCTTCACTAACCATCTTATCATCGTCTCATCTATCAAGCAATAGAGGAAGTGGTCCTTTTCCACCATGTACAACCCTCGGTAAAGTCCTCTTAGTAACATCAGGATTGAGATTAAAGAGAAGATCTAAGGCAGAGTGATTTATTGCAACAGACTCATTGACTTGTTCATTGTTAATAATGAGCTATTGATCAAGTAGAAGTTCAAGAACTTAGTTGAGTCAAAGCATCGAACATTTCTAAGATATTGCCAATGGGTACTTTGTTATGAGATTTATCCCGAAGCAGTGACATTCGTTCAATATTGTCGTAAGCCTCTTCAAAGGCTCCATCAGGGACCGGACAGTCTTCTTGAAACGTGTTGAGAATATCTAGGAAGGTCTGAGCACTCAAACCGCGAGACCCTGCTGCTGATTCCAGGATATAGTCAGTTATAGGAACTTTTTGTTGGCAAAGATTAAAGAAATCCTCCATTGAAGAATTGGGGTTTTCAGTATTTTTTTTTTAGTAGTAAAGATGGAAGTTGCCAAAAGCCCTCGGGGAACGCCCAGTTAAATTATCTCTTGAATAAAGGTGTGCCTGATCAGTCTCAGAAGGAAATTTATGCCATTGATCCCGAGAACCACGCTCCAATACACTTCATTACTAGCTTCGTTCAGATTGCTTGGAATTCCCCCCATTTGTCTCTATCTAGCCACAAAGCGTTCCCACAGATGATGTCTACCTTAATCTTCGGAGGGTGAGCCCTTCGCTAATGGCTGTAACACCTCGTCATGTACCGATAACCAGTACTCACTGTATCTTAAGTATAGTACCTAGTCACATACATTTATTGTGGTTGATTTGATAAGATATCTATGTTTGTAATATTTGCACTCACTTCGAAATTGATCGAGGGAAATTGTTGACCAGTCAATCCAAAGGACATTTAGTGTCGCTCACCCTAGATACGATATCCAAAACTACAACACCATCTCTTGGCAGGGACAAGACTCTTGTAATGCTTACCCCTTTCTTTAACCGTTGTTGAGATGTATTTTAACAAAAACTTTAGGCTCAGTATCGAGCTTTGAGCTAGTGAGGTTCAAAACATCACCCACAAATAACCGAAGAATGCTTAGAAAAGACAGACCAGAGATAACCGATTTCCACCGAGAAAAAGCATTCAGCTTTAGCTTGTCGATCACCGGTTCAACCATTGAACCACTAAGATCTCTCGGTTGGCCCACAGTGGAGATGCGGTGCGGATAGACTTTACCGCTATATCAGAAATTTTTGAATATATTTGCAGGCGACGGAGGTACAAACGCACGCAGTACCATATATAATCAAGAATACTCCCCTCTGTGTGGCAACATTGTCTGAATTATACATATTCCCACAATGAACCCATTACGCTATCTGGCGCCTCCTCGCCCATTCAAGGATATCTCCAACTGCACAAGCAAAGAGATTAAAGAACGGATCAGCTATGTGGACTCTATGAAAGCCATCCCTCACTTCCAGACATCGGAAGAATACCAAGATGCTCTTTGGACCTATCTGGATGCCTGTCATACTCTGACCGATGACGTTCCCTCCCAGGAAGAGAGCGAGGCCGCCAAGGAATGCATCCGGAAATACGAAAAGTCGCTCGAAAACAACGACGAGCCGGCCAAGCTGTCCTTTGATCTGACGACCAAAACCAAACTGGGCGAAGAACTCGACAATCTCTGGAACATGTGGACTTTCAACCGATATGAAAAGTATCTCCCTGAAGACGTGGCTAAGGAGGCGAAGCACCACCCTTCGTCTCAAGTGGCCGACCCCTGGCACAAGGCTTTCTGGAGACCTCTCAACGGACGCCTTGAAGCGGAGAAAGAATCGTTTGACAAGGTCATGAAAGGGCAAAATTTCCATAACGGATGCCCAACTTTCCTTTTGCTGGCGCTCCTGTGTGACCGCCACACGCTTGACTGGGATGAGACTCTTCAGTTGATCAACGCTTGCGGTAGTGACGGTGACGATGTCAAGCTCCCTGGGGTAGATCTGGTTGATTTCATCAAAAACCGCGATGCTTCCGGGTTGGCGGCTCGTTTGGATCGCGACGAGGCGAGCATTTCGCTTTCCACGGAGTATGTGATGGGTGTGGGGTCTTTGGTCCTGGCGTTTTTTGCCACTCATCTCCCAGAGTTCTTCTTCGATAGAGATGAGTCTGATGTGTCGGATTGGAAACCGAAGCAGTCCTTGCTGGTTCTGATGGATCTTGACTCGGGACACGAGCAGGCGTTGCGGTTTTTGATGCAAGAGATGTTTGAGAGAATGGCCAATGGGGAGTCGGATGGGGAGGATGATGTTTACGATGATTGGGATAATGATGATGATTCTGATGAAGCTGCCTTTAGTGATGAGTCTGAAGATTACTGATTGTGTCGATCTGGTTGGATTTGTTGTTTCTTGCTTTGTTGATTTTCGTTCTAGCAGAAAATCATGAGTATACAATACCACTTGTGCTGCGAATTTGTGTCGAATACTGTATCTCGATTGTCATGTTAGATACTGTCTATAAAACAAGGCTATAGTCGTAGAATGAGTAGTGAGTAGCCAAGAACATCTCTCATCCAGAATAGGAGGCCCCGAGTCTACAACACCATCGAAGTAATGAAAAACTGCCAAGAGGTATGAAAGTTAATCCTATCAGTATCCACACCTTGTTGCTACTTAACCTGATCATTACATTCACACCCTAGCCGCGTAGCTCACGTTTCTCCTATGCCCCCAATCTGTATTTAATGCGAGGTATTAAGACGAAAGAGATGTTCCCTATCTTACTACGATAGGTTCTTTCATTAATATATGAGTTATATTCCCGGAACAAGCCAGCAAGGCGACCACGATTATCATTGATTCTGCTGCCGTTTTACTTCAGAAGTGAATTAGTTATCGGCCAGCTTGATGTTAAGCGACTAATCTTATTATCCATGGTATGCCAGGGCGACAATTCAAATGTAATTGCCTCTCGTAACATGACCTACTCGTTGCACCGACTCCTTCTGGACGAGACACAGCTAGCTTTGATAAAAGGAACTTTCGCAATGCAGCCGACGAGGGTTAATCATTTCCCATTGGTTCTAGATCAACCACTTGATACAACATTTTTGATACCCGGTTACTATCCAGTAGTCCTAGGTACACCCCATTACAAGCAAGATGAGGAGAAATCAAAGCATCGCCAGCCATAGCCAGCAAGGCAAAATCCCTCTCCTTCCCATCCAGCATACTAGGAGTTCACGTCCCAGATAATTACAGATGAGCCAGGACAGCCTCAGCACCGGATACCTACATCCTCGTTAGCACTCAACGCTCTATAAGCAGACGGAAACCAAACACACCTCAACAGCGCCCTTCTTAGTCTCGATCTGCGCATAAGTCACCTTACCATGATCGATGATAATGGCATAGCGACCGGTGCGAGCCCCGTTTGCCCAGCCGATGCTCCCGGAGAACTTCGCGTCGGGGTCGGAGAGGAACAGCTGGAGCAGTTAGTCTTCGGTATCAGATATTTTTGGTGAATCGTCACGTGAAAATACATACAATATCGTCGCCATTTACCTGATTGGCCTTTCCCCAGGCGCTCATGACATATGGGTCATTGGATGCGACGACTGCCACGATCTGGACACCCTTCTCCTTGATCTGGGGAAGATTTTTGATGTATCCGGGGACGTGGTTGACCGAGCAGGTAGGGGTGAAAGCGCCTAATGTTGTAAATCAAGTGACATTAGATGCAATGGGTAATATGCGGGAGAGAAGAGGATGCATACCGGGAACAGAGAACAGGACCACCTTCTTATCGGCCCATTCTTTAGAGGCGTTGTAAGGGATGGGGATACCGCAGGCGGTGATGTCGCCCTTTTCTTCGGTCCAGGGTATGTACCTGAAAACAATTAACAGCTGATTGAGATCGATGGATTGGGGTAACCAACTGGAAGACGACATCGTTGGGGAAGGAATCTCCAGGCTTGAGAGACATGGTGGATGAGAGTGGAAAATATGGTAGTTGTTTACTGGTGGTTGATCGTGGTGAGGAGTGAATGCTGAACGTGGGAATGCTTGTAAATTCAATTGGATGCGGGGTAGTGGATCATATCATAATCAATAATGAGCAACTAATTCGACGGTGGGGTATATTTTCATAGGGAATTGTTATTTGGACGAGACGTTATACCATAATAGGAAGGTGATATACCGTGTATTGGTAATACTGTATATTGGCCTACTCGATGGCTTTGAAGCTTTTGATCTTTACTATCTAGGAAGGGTCTTCTAGTATAATAGGATTATTGCCTGTCTGAGAGCCTGCCTGAGCACCTTGCTGCCGGAGCGCTTGTTCAGTCTGTTCAAAACCTGAGATCTCTCGATTTCTAGAACCTCTATGCCTCCCACATGCCCGTATAACCAGCGGTCCTAGTAGATCTGGCTCTAGGTTAGATAGATCAATTGGTTCAGGCAGATCATCCCGTAATATTAGTCTCTGGAAATGGAAGAGTAAGATAGGCAGCGGCTCCCTAGATATATGATAATATAGAATAATATGAATACAAGGAATTCCTAATATTTTAGTAGTAATCCCTGTACAAAATTTAGCCGGTAGATTTTCTGGGCCTATTTATAGATAGCAGTTTTGTATGCTAAGTACCTTATTCAGCGCGTAGGTTGAAATATGATAAATAATGTTGTGGAATAGTGGTTCAGCCCGTAGATCACTAGATGCCTGAATACGCTCAATTAATCTGAGCATATTTAGTAGATTACCTAAAGTGCTTTAGAGATCTTATTTAATTCCCCAATGGGATCCCTCACTACGAGATGTAGCCAGCTGACCTATATATAGGTAGGTGTTTGTATAGCAGCGGAGAAAAGTCCTTTCTGCTTACTGTGAAGCTATTCAGACTCTATATAAAGTAAAAGCTTTCAAAATATAGGCTGTTAATATATCTGCTTAAAACAGGCCTATTTATAGTCTTTTACTTTAATAGATCGTGCAGATATAATGTTATATTATTATTATTATTAATCAAGTTTAATGTCCATATCGAGCCGTTGGCTATGACAGACACATGTGCCTAGACAGTGGCCTAGGCAACTGCCTCTAGATATTGCCTAAGGGCTCTATCAGCCCCCTTTAGCATTTCTGTGCTCATTCTGGTGCTTTTCCTCGCCCGAGCCGCCTATCTACGCCGGAGCTTGTGGGCTATGCCCTCCTCAGTGTTCATTACTCGTTGGGCGTCATCTAGGCGAGCCTAGATTGCCCTTTCCACTATCCTTCTTCTCTACTTTCTGCTTCTTCTACCAGCTCTAGGCCCAAGGGTTATCTCTAGAGGCTCTATGTATCTCAGTAGCTGCTTCCCAGGGGAAGCAGCTAATATTCGTTGTTGCAAGGAATGTCATTAGGGCCTTCATGGCCCTCTGATCCTCAAAGAGTCGGCACTTCTGAGGCTGTTTCTTCCTGTCCGGGTGGTGATACTCCTGCCTTGACTAGGGCCTGTACAGAGCCTGTCTCGGGTGGCGCCATTTTCTGCATTCCACTAGCAGATGGCCTGCTGTTCCCTATGGAGCCTGGCAGCTCTGGCATCTAGGTGAGTCTTGGACCCCTATTTGATTCAGATAGGTCGGTATTGCCGCGTGTCCAACCTTTAGCTGATAGTATTGACGAGCGAGCTGTTTTGGTGCTGCTCTGCTACCGGATCTAGTTTCCAACCATTCTAGGGTCGATAGTGCTGTTGGGCCCTGTAGGATCGTTTCTCTAGGGCCTGTTCAAGCCATCGTTGTTTCTGGGCTTGGTTTGATATAATATTATACTAATTAGCGAGTATAGTCTTCTATTAATTATCAGTCTCCTCAAGAAATTCTTTCTCATTAGACGCTGCCTCTGTAGGTATAGATTGTACAAGTAAATAATCGCGTATAGCCTATTATCAAAATGTAGGGGTTTCTATGTAGATTCTCAATTAATAATTGATGGCTAAGAAAGACTGCGGAAATATGACAATTCTTGCATATTCGATATTTTATATACCAATTGCCTTTTCATGTGGTATTAAGCTGATTTAAGGCTTGAATTGGTGTATGGCCATTAAGGTGTTCGATATCAACTCTATATTGCATATTGTAGAGATCTCGGGCTCTAATTAACTGTGCACAGCCTTCCTGGTGTAGAACAGATGTAATATAGCGTATTGGAAGGCCTTTATTAAGCATTCCAGCAATCTAGTTATACCGCTTGCAGAACTTACTCCGCCAGTGAGCTGGGAGGTGCTGATATATTCACTGGACTATGATTATGACTACCTTCTTGAATAGTCAGATACCATACTTTAAATGTAGGATTATATTTAAGCCGTGCAGTAAAGAGGCAGTCAATTTATCAAGATAACACGAATTCCCTGGCACTGATTCTATGCTGTATAGCCTCTATTACAGGCTATATCAATATATCTAAGGATTCCAGTTCGTTTAACCTTAGTAGAGTGATGTCAAATGATTGTAAAGCCATTGGTTAGACTAAAGGCCTGTAGCGAGTTGAAAGCCTCATCTGCTGAGCTAAATGACTGAGATAAAGGCGGCTCTGGGATAATATTCTCATTATTTTCGTTCTAATCCTCAGGCTCTGATTGGTCAGAGAAAATAATCTCATAATCATCAAGAAAATCACCCATTTTAAGCACTTTTTATAAACCTTTAGGAAGCACCTTTTATAATGGGATATCGTACATATGCATTTGAGAGGGATTTACTAGTGTGGTTTTATGAGCACGTGCAGATAAAATGGTGCATGTCCGGACTCCGGAGCCCTCCGGCTTGTGCCGGAATTAACCGAGATATTGTAAGAAACCAAATATCATTTGCAGATCTAAAATGAAAACGATCTATTCAAGTCTATGACATTATATACGTAACCCTTATACCCATACTTTTTTCTATAGTGCTCTCCAGAATTGATGTGGTAATGTCACCTGCACTCCTAACTTCTTCGCCGTCACAATGACCCATTCGGGCTCTCTCAGGAATTGACGCGCTAAGAGCACGACATCTGCCTTGGGCTCAGAGCCGGCCACTATAGCCTCAGCCTCCTGCGCTTCATCGGCACCCTGGACGAGACTCTTCGCCTGTTCGGCTTCGGTGATCAATCCCACCCCTCCTACAAGGGTCGACGCCCCGGCCTTGCGGATCGCTTTCCTCAGCTCTCCGGCTAAATCAACCTGGTAGCCAGGACCCCGCCCAATCTTCTGGTCCTTGTGAATCCCGCCGGAACTAACATCCACTAGATCAATGCCAAGTTCCGGCAAAAGCTTGGCCAAACGCAGCGAGCTCTCTAGTTCCCAGCTGCCCGACTCGGCAGCCACCGGCTGACCCTCAAGCCAATCCGTCACACTGATCCGGAGGAACAACGGCATGCCCTCGGGAATGACGGCGCGAACAGCTGCGGCAACCTCACGGACAATCCGGACACGGTTTTCGAAGCTACCGCCGTACTCATCGGTTCGCTTGTTCGTCGCGGGGCTGAGGAACTGATTCAACAGATATCCATGCGCCGCATGGATCTCGACGACATCGACCCCAGCCTTGACCGCGAGTTCCGCGCTCTTCGCGAAGGCCTTGACCACCTCTTTGATTTCCACCGTAGTCAATGCCCGCGGAGCCCAGTATCGCCCCTCCGCGGGATCCCAGATATTTTCTACCCCGCCACTAGGGCCAACCACGTCCTTCGGCCACCCGAAAGCGCTTTCGTCGGCTCGAAGACTATGCTGCCCGGCTTGTGCCGCAACCCATGGGGGGAATACGCTGGATTTGCGACCGGCATGGGCTAATTGAACGGCGACTTTGGCACCTTGGCTGTGGGAGAAGCGGACGATGCGTTGAAGACCCTTGAATTGTTCCGAGTCGGTTCCATCTTGCCAGAGACCGAGGTCGTGGGGTGAGATACGTCCGTTAGCCTGGACAGCTAGTGCTTCGAGGAAAACTAGGCCGGCGCCTTTCAGCGCGAATTGGCCCAGGTGTGCGATGTGGTAGTCGGTCGGGGCGCCGAGGAAGGGGGAAGCGGGATTGGGCTCTGCGGAGTACATGCACATTGGTGAAACGATGATGCGATTCTTGAGGGTCACATCGCGGATGCGCAAGGGTTTGAAGAGGGTGGGGGTGCTGGGGTCGTCGGGGTTGACGGCGGCGCCTGCATTGTTGGCGGGGGTGAAGTAGGGGGTGTCGGCTTTCACGACGGAGGGGGATGGGGAAGAGATAGACCCCATTGCGATTATCTTGGTGTATGCTTGTGAGGGAGGAAGTGCAATCGTATATCCTGCTGGAAGAACATTATGGTAGGTGAATCTATGGTGATTTATATGCTGTCGATATGGCGAATCGCGGTTACGTTCATTTTGATGCCAAAAAGATCACGGCTGACAAATGCTCGGATTAGGTGCCGGGAACAAGTGGACTTCCCTGCACTCCTATTGGTCATTTTCCTCTAACACTCTACTGCTATTGGCTGGCTATCTTACCATCTAGAAAAACGTACTTTGATAAGGCGTTATTATGGATCTCTCACGTAATGATTGTCCTACCTCAAGTAATGAGGAGGTCAATCGGGATCAAAGTTGATTATAAATGGATGTTTCCGAATGGACAAGAAATGGGGTAAGATGTGATAACTAAGCTGAAATGCAGAATTTTGTGAATTGTCGGATATCCAGGTTGCTCAAGGAAATTAGGGACACGCTCAGCTCCCACCGACCTGGATTAAACACCTATACCGTCCGATCTCACCACATTATGTGTTACTATACGCCTGTCTACACATCTCAGAGAATCTTCACAAGCACCGCGCAGCAAAATATTACACCCGATTATCCCTCACTTTCCTGGCCTCTCCATAGATTATCGTTTTCCTATCGAACCAAATCCGGAAGATCCACCACACCAACGATGCGAAGACCCCCAGCACGAAATCATATACAATCCAAAACCGCGGACTCGGTCCCCGCATATTATTCAGCAATAGCTCCGTCTGGAAGTCGACCGAGATATACGTCTTCCCCAACTCCAGCCCCTGGATAATCTTGCCAGCGACCTGCCTGGCAGTGGGCATATTGAGCTCCAGTTCTGATCGGGACATATCGGTACCCTCGATAGCCTTTGTAAGATCTGACTTGTGCTCCTGTTCCTGCAGAAAGGACTCGGAAAGGAAAGTCCCTGGGAAACAGCAGTGGACTTTATATGCGTCTTTCCCGTAGAGAAGTAGTTCTTGGCGAAGAGTATCGGTTAAGGCGCGGATGGCTACCTTGGTAGGAGTGTAAGCGATGTAGCCCGGTAGACCTAGGAAAGCGGCGGTAGAAGATGTGAGGATGATATGCCTAGGAGAGGGGGTCTGCGGGGCGACGAGCCATATTCTAAGACAGCATTGAACGATGAATATGGTGGTATAGTAGTTCAGTTCCATGCAGGAGGTGATAGCTTCTGGAGTAATATCGGCGAGGAAGCCTACCTGCTGCGGAGTACCTCCCGCTGTGCAGATGAGGATGTCAGGGGGGTGGTAGTGTCTCAGGACTCCGGTAATCTGCTTGATTAGTAGTGGCTCGCAAAGATGATTTAACGGTATACGTACATCATCGGGTTTTGTTAAATCAACCGCTCGCGTATCGATGATTTGTTTTGAGGAAACACAGGCAGCCTCAACTTCATGCTGTGTAGCTTGTAACGTACTTACTGTTCGGGCGAGGATGAGGAGGTTGGCACCTAGCTTTTGTGAGCATCACCTCGACTGTAGGGAATAATGTATGATGTAGTCAAGATATTGTCAAGCGTTGGACCATACCCTTCGCTGCTAGCTCTAGAGCTATCGCCTTCCCTAATCCTCTTGATCCCCCAGCCACTACCACCAGCTGATGATTATTAGTAAAAGCGGATGACAGGGAGGTGGATGCAAGACCTTGCCATTCACATCGAATTTATTTCCAAACATGGCTGGTAACAATGCTTATTCATGTACGCTGCAGAGCCGATGAGACAATAACGGTTTGAGTTAAAACATGCATGGTGAGGATTTAAAACGGTCTCTGTTTTGGTGGCAGACACGCGAAGTATGCAAGGGGGAGGGGAGTTGGGGCATGGCCGAGGCGGTGTTCTACACAATTATATCTCTAAAGAGGGACTTGGAAACCGTTTCCACGTAGTCTTTCTTTGTAGGCCGTTACAATATGATTGATCTAGATGTAATCAAGAGTCTAGATATGTCACACCTTGTGTCCCACATGACCAGGCGTTTTGCTATTTATACTGAGACATTGCACGATGTTGAAAAACACCTTTATGTGAGGAAGTCTACAGTTTCGGAACTTGTGTACAGTGCTCCTGTGGTTTGTCGAGCATACCCTTTGTCCCTCGAGTCTTGTTCATGGTCGATGGTGGAACCCACAGAGCTGGGTTCTTCTGAAAGAAGTTCGACGCCCGGAGCGTAACATCCGCCGATTCTACAGGCATGATCGGAAAGTCCTCCGTGCGGGGAAAATATGCGATTCCGAATTGGACATAGCATACAATGTCCGTATTGTCAATTGTTTCGTCTCGAGCCACCCAATCAAGTATCGTTTCGCTATTCGGATTATGTGACTGGCACAGATATTTACCAGTGGGGTAGAGCTCCCTATCCCGGTAGGGAGTGACCCAGAGCGCTTTTTGAAAAACCCCTGCTCGCTTGCCTTCCGGCTGGCTGTATAGTGGGGGCCAGTTTCTATTGAAAATCCTGTAGGCAACTGGTTTTTTGGATCTGGGGTTGAGTGAAGTAGGATTGATGATATCCCATGTTCGACTGGTATCAAAACAGTAACTGGCAGCACTCTGGGATGCAGTGCGGAAAGGTGTCTTAATGTTGGCCGGCCGGTCATTCCACTGCGTCGGGATATTGGCAGAGCCACTTGTGGTATCAACATCATTCTGGACCACGGAGTTGTGAGGTCCATCCATGGCTGGATCAATCCGGAGAGAGAACATGTGTTGGTGATCAGGAGCAGCAACCGCCCCGAAGGGGGCAGGGTCATCTTGCTGATGCAACCAGGATATAGAGGGCGTTCCGGTCATTTTAACCTCCAGTTTGTATGTTCCGTCGAGGCTAAAACTATGATAGAAGGCATAATCAAAGTTGGCTGCAGAAACGGTTTGAGAAATGACGAGCTTTCGATCACGAGCAGAAACAACAGAGTTATCTCGCATGTCCGTGTGTTTGTAAAGAAGTCCGTTGTCTTCCTCATGGATACAGATGGCATTTTTGATAATATATGGATCCCCCTTGGATGTCACTGTGACAGCATCCAAGGTATGAATAGGCCCTGTGCAATCACTTCCGAGTTGTAGCGAATTTGCCATTGAGCTAGGGGGTCCATGAGGTGTTGTGATCTCCGCGATGCTTATTCGATTAAACAATGTCCGCTCCGCCTGCTCATAGGGATCATCAATCCGGACGTCCGACAAAACAATACCCTCACGGTAATTGAATCCCACATGCATCTTGAGCGCCGCCCATGTTATCTCATTGCCCTCAGTGTGGAATGATGTGCCGTGTGGCTCATTAATCTCAATGGGCTTCAATCGATCTAGGCAGTAGAAGTCCTCTAGAAATTCGGGACGGTAATTATATTCGTCAAGAGGGATCGGCGCTCGTTTGTTATTGGCAAGCCGGACATCCACAGAGATTATTTCGTTCGTCTCGGGGTGAACTACAATGCTGAAGTCTAGTGGATGAGCATATTGGTTGTCACAGGCAGACAGGCGGTAGTATGGAATTGCTTGTTGAAGGGGTCGGTTGAGGCCCCATCGGTCCTCGACACCACTAGCCCATACATCAAAGTACACCCTGTTCATATCTGTGATACCGAGTTCGCGGCACACCTTGATAACATCGGGATTAGAACGGGCTGCCTCTTCCAAGTGCCTATTCTCCGTGCCGTACACGGGTAAAACATTGTGAACATCTCTCCACGATTCTATCTGCCTAGCTCTGAGATTCACTACCGCCTCTGATACTTGCCCTGTACCATTACGGAGTACAATCGAGAAAGCTCGGCGGTCTGGATGGCAGGCAGCCCCATTACGGAAGGCCGTATACTCGCATCTCTCTGGTTCCTGGAGAGTAATGCAGTTGAACGCAAGGTCATCTAAACCGGCATGGTCACGGATAAGCGCAGCAGTAACTATGACTTCGTCTGCAGTTAAAGGATCTGTATTAATCAGTGACTAACCCTTTAGTGAACAACATACTCATTCAATAATCTTACCAAGTGGATGAAGGTTCCGCTCTACTGTCTTTGGCTTTTGAGGTAGGGCACAGCAGCCATCCGAGCAAACTCGATAAGCGCGCGTCATGTTTATGAAAGTCTTGATATGTACATTCCAAATATAATCCTATGTTGGGTATTCAGTATTTATATTCCTCTCCAATACCACCCATCTCGCGTTATTGGTCGCGATGCAGAGATGTGACAGATTGCGTGTAGATAGAATATCCAGTTTGTTCCACGTGTAAACCTGTTTGATATATACTGTATAAATGCCCTTAGCTCACGCCACTGAATCATTCCCCTAGGGCTAGATCCCCTTTACACGTCATTAATGGTGATTTCCGGTAATGAACTTGAAGGAATTCTATAACCGTTACTCATTAAGGTAACACCTTAGTAAGGCACGTGGGAACACCACGTGTGTGCGATGCCAAGTTTTTCGGGCGACAGTTGGGAATAGGAATTTTCGAAGTAAATCTGGTCAAAGACCTCATTTGATCAAGTCATATCCAGGCCTTCTAACATCCAAACGCTAACCTGAAGGTAGTGGCACCTATGGCTGCTACAACATCTTCTGTGCCCTTCTTTGGGTACGTATGAGTGGAACCGCACTCGAGTTTGCTCCCCACGCCACTTATAACCTTGATAACTTGCTTTTAGTGTATGAATGGCTACTATCGATAATGTTTCAAGGGTGGATGGGCATGTTGTACTTACAAAATTGAATGACTTTAGCTGTAAGTAAAGACGAGGAAAGTGATTATCGAAAGTGTCATTCTTTATTTCTTAGCTGCAAGCTGCCATGTGACCTCAAACACTTGTAATATATAGATGAAACACCTGTACAACATTGCAAAATAATCTAATCCCTATTTAAATCGAAGATGACAGGGTGTGGTGCTAACAGATTGTAGAATTTTACATGACCTGAGGTTTAGTAGCTTAGGAAAGGTAATCGCTCCTAAGATGTCTGATCTTGTAGTGATGATTTCTCTGGCTTGATTTTGTCTCATCATTGGCTAGTTCGTTGCCATTGTCGGAGAGCTCCATGCCACAGGACCCCCGCAGCATGGCTAGAAACACCACTTTCATTCAAGTTGATGCTCTTCGCTCAGCGTTGGGCACAAGGCTTAGTTCAAGCGTGTGGAAGGGATTCTCGGCCCGTTAGTTGATACCTTGGTTCTTTTCGATCTCATATGCTGCATCCACATATGGTTTCGCCCCGAAAAACTTCCACACCCTTGGGCTGTCCAACTCCTCCGCTCGGCACTTGACGGATGTAATGATCTCCACTGAGCAGTCTCCCATCCACATTAAAGCTTTCCCCTTATTGTTGTTAGCCACCACGTACCAGAAGGAATAGAAGCTTAAGTAACTTACTAGACCCACATGTAGCTTCGTCATTCCCTCCCACCACTCTGGATGATACTCGAGCTGACTCTGTGAATTGATGGATCGCACGATATTCTGTGAGACACGCTGTGCTTGCTGTACAGCTGCTCGGCCATTGTTGATATTATCCATTTCTACCACATCCCCAGCGGCATAGATATGGTTCAGCGACATGTCTATTAATTGCAAGGTAGGGCGGACCTTGACATGACCAGACTCAGAGATCGACTCCGGCGATAGAAGCTGTATGAGCTTCGAGTTGGGGCGTTGTCCAATACATTTCACCTAGGAGATTAGCAATGGCTCAATAGGCAAGTCACAGGGACCGTACCAGATAATCGCACGGGATAGTCTCGCCTGAGCTTAACGTGACAGTGCCATTCTCCGCTTCGTCACTGAGTAGTCTTTGACCAAGTATGATCCTCACACCCAGTTCTTTAAGCTGTTGCAACGCTCTCTTCCCTAGCCTAGGCCCAAATCGACCCAGCAATGTCTCCCGAGAATGGACTAACGTGACATTCTTCTCCGGATAGAGGGATTTTGCATCCGCCACAAGCTCGATTCCCGCAGCTCCACCCCCAACGATGACCACATTCTTTGCGGCACGAAGCTTCTCCTGCTCAGACACTAATAGTTTTATACCTTCATTCTTAGTCTCAGCGGGGACCCGCGACGGAAGGCCCCCTGACGACCCCGTTGCGAGCACGAGGTAATCAAATTCGACCTTCGCACCAGACGCCAGCTCTACCTTTCCAGTCTTCCCATCCTGATCAGGCAAGATCCGCTCAACAGTATCTCGCACCCACTCATACGAGCCCTTTGGAGCCGAACGAAGATAAGACCCATATGGGATGAAAGCCTTATGCTCGTGACCATGCACGACAGCATACCGTGGCAAAACCCAAGTCAACTGAAAATGCGTATTTCGTTCGACAATCACAACCCGATAGCCAGTGGGAAGCGAACTAGCCAGGCACTTCGCAGCATGATATCCAGCGAAAGAAGCGCCGACGACGACAACGTTCCGGGGATGCTCGACAGCGCGGTATGTGAGTTGGTGCAAACGCGTCGCAATCGCTAACTTCATACCGGCGAATAGCTGTCGGAAGATAGGTCCGAAGAGCTTTAATGCGAGAAGGAACTGGGCGAACATGGCGATGAGACGGCCCGAGTCATCCCGGGGTTTGTGATTGCGCAGCTATTGCCCTCGGGTCAGGGGCTGTTTTTAAAGATCCGCGGATCGCCGTCGGATGTCGGATTGACGAGATATTTATCGGGTGAGTCTGGAATCATCGTATTCTTTCGCTTAGGTTTGCCCGAATACGTTTGGTACTTATGTCCGCGGTGTCGGGAAATTCGTGTGTACTCCGTGTCCCCTGCTGGCATCTCCGTGGAATCTCCGAAGCGAACCGCGTTATCTTATCTGATCCGATCCGATAATCGGCGTTGATCTGGTTCTTTGGAGACGGAGCATTGGTTGTAACGGTCTGGCTCGTCAAGTTATTAGATTTTAGATTTCCTAGGCCGATCCTTACGCAAATAAATTGATAAAGTTGAAAGAAAGAGCCCGGAAAAATCAGAGACAATGGACACTTCCGGAGCAGGAAGAGAATTCTCACAGGGCACTGGGGCAGAAGTGAAGACTAAGGAAGAGATGGAGCGAGATTCTGGGATTCTATTAGCATCAGACCGTCGATTCATCGCTCTTCCTTCCGCCAATACAAATGAAGTGGAAACCATACTCCCAGGAAATGTCGGTCCAAGCAAACTAGGTACGTCAATATTGCAGGGTTAATGCTCAGCCTCTCGATGGAAGTGTTAGCCCAGGAAAAGTCAAAAGGATGGGCTGTGCCCATGGTTATTGCCCCAAAGATTATAGAATAGTGTCTTAACCGCTACAGTGTTTACCGTGGCATCGCCCTAGCGGGTTTCCGATTAGTTTTGTGATCCAGGAAGAGCCCCTGTGGATGATTTGTGGAGATACCCTCTGTTCTTAGACATAGGCGCTTAATGTATCTCCATAATTATAGATGTAGCGCAGCAATACGACACGATCTGCGGTCCTTTGCCGCCAACCTGTTTACCATGAATTCCAGTTAAACGCATTTCTATGGCTTGCCCTAGAACTGGATTTCATACCCAAATACTCCGTAGAACGAGCGAAAATCAGTGGCAAATGTTTTTGGCGGATATACAGGAACACAGCCTCCTGAGAAGTGAACTTGCACTTTGGGCGTGAGGTTAGGCAGCTACGAATCGTGCATCTTTTGCAGGGATTAATCCTTGCAGTTGCGCCATTTTGCCAGATGCTCAGCAAAGGAGAATATTGGGCGGTGGTGCTGAAGGCCAAAAGACGCCTGGTCGAAATGCCTTGTCTTGAATTTGAGGTCCTGATTTAGATGATGGCCCCTTCATGATTTTTAGATGCCCCAGTCCCCTTAAAGGCCCGGCCCGCAAATCATGGCACTAAAATAGATCCATTGGTTCAGAGTCATGACTTTTCAGCCCCATACGGACCTAGCGTCCCGACACCCAATCACTGGGCCTTAATTAGTCCCCCATCTGCAGCTTGCACAAACCATCAATAATGTGCCAATGATGTTGTCGCAAGTTTCAAGCGCTGACGGGCTCGATCATCTAACCAATAATGGGCTCCATGGGGAAGCTCTACCGCGTCGCAGCCTTACCGAAGAAATAAGCCAAAAAAAAAAATGTTTCGCCCGCCGCATCGACACGCACAACTTGTAAAGGGACTCTGCCTGCCCGTGTTCTTATAAAACACTGCGAACTTCTCCTCATGTTATACTTAATCCTCCGACACTAGACACTGCATCATGTTCTTCGGTAATAACTTCGAAGACTTCCACCTCGACATCGTCGGTTTCCTCGCCATCTTGGGCGAGGGCTCCGTGTCGGTGAACTACCAAGCTATGACATTATCTTATTTCACCTTTCTCCCACGCCTCCTGCCCGCACCCCAAGCATTTATGCGACCGTCCCGACCGCTCCGTTTAGACGATGTTCCAGGAATGGTGGTAGGAGTCCACTCAGGAAATTGCCGACACCACGTCTACCGCATCCCGCATATCATCCTGCCCGGCGAAAAATCGATGAAGATCAGTTCCGATTACACGGTCCGCCATTTTCGCATCGAGATGAAAGGAGGGAACCCCGAGGATGCCCTGCTCACGGCCCAGACCTTCGGGATACTCTCATTCCTCGCTATCCTCGGCTTCGCTATGTCGATCGCGCTGCTCGGCCTCTCCATCCACTTCAACGACGGCTGGGCACTGGTAGCGACCGTTCTCCTCTCTTGCCTTTCTTCGCTCCTCGGAGTCATGTGCAAGTGGTCCCTGGCGCTCGGAAAACGCGTAACAGGTCGAGACGACATCCCTTCCGGAGACGTCATAATCTGCTACCCGAACGGCTCTTTCCTCATCGTCGAATGTGACGAAGCGATCGCCCGGCCCCTCTTCTTCGCACCCGAACGCTGCAACTACCTCCTCTCCGGAACGTGGTATCGCTCTCTCGCCCTCCTCGGAACAATGATGCTGATGTTCGGGGTCATTGCACTTGGTAACTCAGGATCACGCATGCAAGTCGCCTTCGGTGCCGCTTATGTGCTGCTGAATGCCGCGTACTGGCTTGTTGCAGCCATGCCTGAGAAAATCCATTGGGATTACTCGGCGCTTGATATACAGGAGCTTTCGACCATTCGTCCGGCCCCAGGCGAGAAGCTGAGCTTTCGAAACGCACTGTGGACTGCGATTAGACTGACCGGGTCGACAAGATGGGTGCGGACCGGGCGGATTGCGCCTGATACCCAGGCATGGGATGACTGGTTGCACAAGGCAGATGATGCTGTGAATAGAAGGGAGGGGATGGATCCGGATAATTGGGATTACTCGAAAGAGTTGGATGAGTGCCTCGCCTGGTATACTGATCGGCCACGGAAACCGAGTGATCAATCTTGATGTTATGAAACTGTGCTTCTGGGAGAGGCTTTTGGATATTTCGGATTATGTATACCTATTGTGATGATGTTTACGACGATGAGTTAATGACTGTGATTCTTGCATATATAAGGATCTTGCGATTTGCGTTCATTTGCTAGATCGTTGGTTTCTTTTCGCCCCTGTCTTCTTCTTGTTCTTCTTCGTTGCTGTTGCGGTTATGATTATGACGATGATTATGACGACGATGATGATGATGATGATGATGATGATGATGATAACTCAGAATGATGTTTTAGATAGTTGAATGAATGTATAAATACCAGCCTCAACCAAGAGGAACCAAGTGCATTCATTGGCTTGTGGTCAGGAAACGCTTCTACAGACCAAGATCACCCAATCGGGAAGACCACCACGTGCACCGCAACAACCCCAACCACGACAAAGCTTTCAACAGGTACTAATATTAAATCAGGTACCACTGCATTGTACAATACAAAGTGAATTGATATCTATAGATTCTATAGAATTCAATTTCCAGGCTGTCAAAAACCTTATGACGTCGGTACGGTGCGTCACTGTATTGATGACGTCATATGATATCATGGACTCCTCAGGAACTAAAAAGTCAGGCGTCAGGAACAGCCCTATTTAAACAACCATCTTGGCCTGTCTACAGTATCAACAACAAATCAAATCATCCATCTCAAATCTAACGAAATTAACAATCTTCTGCATCTTCATCCTCTTTCTACCAAAAACCACTCTTCAATAAATACAACAACCATCATGTCTGACAACACGGGTTCTTCTACTCTCAAGTCCTACGTCGACTCTGCCACTGGCATGGTCCAGAGCGCTGTCGGTGCCGTAACTGGCAACACTGCTACTCAGGTACTTCCGCCTATCTCCACTGACCATCATTAATACCCTATACTAACAATAACAGGCCGAAGGCGAATCCACCCAGCGGAATGCCGAGGACGAACACGACGCCAGTCACACCACCGCCAAGATGGGCCCCATCTCTGCTGACCCCAATACCGGTGCAGTAGCTAAGGACCGTGAGCAGCGCGCCACCGGCTCCTGGGACCAGACCGTCGGCTCTGCGAAGGAGTCCCTGGGCAACCTGATTGGTAACGAGAACTTGCGCAAGGCGGGAGAGGACCAGAACCTTCGTGGAAAGGGTGCCGAGGCTGAAGGACAGCTGAAGGATTTCGGCGAGGGTGCTGCAGATCGTCTACAGGGTGGGCTTGGAAAGGTTGCTGCTGCTGCTACGGGCGATCGGAGCGAGGAGGCTAAGTGGACTCAGGTTCATGATGAGGGGAAGGTCAAGCAGAGGGGTGCGGAGCTGGATATGCAGAAGCATGCTTGAGTTGGGATACTCAAGGGTTTTGTTGTAATACCGATATGATTGATGATATCGTGGCCTATGGAGTTTCGACGGTTCGGATGTACATTTATGCTGATTGAACTGTATTATACCTAGCGGAATTGATAACCTTCTTTCCAGTTCTTTGTATTGGTAAATGTATGATTGTAGACGACTGTGCGGTCTATATAGCTAGCCTGAGACAAGAGAGCAAGAGATTTTGTCACAGTCTTGCGGCCAGGACATCTTTTAGGACCTGTTCACTTGTATTCCACAAGTCTTTTGCCAGCTGTCCGTTCCTCCCATCCTCTGAAGTTTCACCAAGTTTACCAAAGGGCACCAAATACACTCCTCCGTATTTTTCCTTCTCGATCAAGGGCAACGGGTGAGCAGCGGCAAATATCGGAGTCAAAGCACCATCCATAGGTGTCAAGAGATCCTTGAGTCGGTCGTTACCCTCGCCAAAGTACCTTGTAACTCCGTCTGTATTTAATGGGTGCAGAGATAAGCTATAAGATACACTAAGTAGGTGGATTTGATTCATACTTACCGGTCTTTACACCACCAGGATGCATACTCGTGGACAGCATCAATTGGCCCTCTTCATCTGCCTGTCTTTGTAGTTCCTTTGAAAAGAGCACCATGGCGAGTTTAGAGAGACCTTATACATATCAGCAGAAGTTATAAACACACCGAGGTGGGGAAGAAAATGTATACCATAGCGAAGACGGTTGCTTTGATGGTCATCATCGGAGCCAAAGTCTCGGTTGAAGTCATCTAGAGAGCTGAATTGCACTCCGGAAGGAAGGGCAAGGTGGACCCTAGAAGAGATCTACCGTAATAATATTGTTAACTATCCCAGGCGTAAGAGCTATCAAGGAGCAGCGGGTAATACTTACATTGACAACCCGCACTCCGGGTGCCACCCGGGCTGTCTTCTTTAGAAGAGGAAGAAGTTCCGTCGTAAACAGGAATGGACCGAGAAAGCTGACATTTGTGAGTACACCATTGCTGTCAGGAACGCTACTCAGAAACTAGCATACTTCGTACCAAATGATATCGAAATACCATGTCGGTCTTTGTGTAAAGGCATAGACATGCTTAAAAAAAAAGATTTAACATTAGAGCATAATCGATACCAAAATTTAATTCATCGTATTCACGACCAGGTCAGCCGTCACTTACCGCGTAGCATTGTTAACCAGGATATCTAGCCGCTCCTCCTTCGCCAACATGACTCTAGCCGCGCTCTGCACTTGGGGAAATCATCCAAATCCATAGCCAACGTAGTTAGCCGTTCAGGAGCCAACGAAGGGGTTGACTGAAGCATTTTGGCGATGGCATCTTGGCTTTTTTCAGTGCTCCGCGCGCCAACGTACACTCTAGCACCTTTGATGGCAAGCTGGTGGGCGACGTGATATCCGATTCCCTGGGGGGAGCTGCCTTTGGGATTAGCGATAATCTCTATAAATGTGTGGATTTATATATTGGGAGAAATGCTGTACTTTGCGCCCGTTACGATGGCTACTTTGCCGGTTAGGTCGGGTATCTCCGCGATGATGTCCCACTTCTGGAAGGCATCACGTTAGCTTTATGTTCCTTTCTCTAACTAGGTGTCTTGTGCCAGGTGTGTACAATATCCATATTACTTGGTGACATTAAATATGGCGGATGAGTTGTGGATTGACGATGGATGTCTTGGGTTTATAAGTATTCATTACATCTCGGCGAAATGTGTTCTTGGCTCCTATCTCCGCACCTATAAACCACTCGTTTGTTTCGAGTGGCCCTATAAATGTGCCTAATCCTTCATAGTGGCCTTCTACTAAGTGTTTTACAGAGGTATATGTCTTTATAGCTTAAATAAAACCAACCTTTTGAACCACGGCTGTTTTTCCCCTTGTTGAATCCAGGAAATATGTCAAGATTTGGTATTTCGGCCTTTAGACTTCACCTACAAACCCGAGTTTGACTAAGAGGCTGCCTTATACTTAGCCTTTGAGCACAAATAACGTTACTTATGTCTTGATATGTGGTTCTGTAGCATCGTGTCCCATAAGGGTCTTTCAACCAGCTTCTAACAATAATCCTACAAAACAAGCGTTGTTACCAAAAGCTTTGACTAGGCAACCCTGGGTAGATTTTCAACCAGATGACTAGTACCTTTCGAGAGACAGTCGAATTCTTAAAAATATCTAATTCTTATTCTTCTTCCTCTAAGAATGGTCGTTGTTTATTAATAAGCTAGTAGCTATCTCCTTTCATAAATCATATCTTGATATATTAATATACATTGTTGGACGAAAAAGCCTGGGACACGACCTAAAAAAAGCGAGACATTGAGCCTTGTAGCCTTCAGAGCCCCAAGTCTGAGTGCATAATTTTGTTTTTATGTCTGAAACAATACCATAAAATAAAACTACCATAGATTTGTACCACTTTCTTTCATATAAAACTAAACAAGACATTGCCTTTGCTGCTTTCACCCCCGATTAGCGGACTTTCCCTTCTTTCTTTCGCACTTCCGATCTGCTTCTTTACTGCTGAACCTAGTGGAGTCAAGCTGGTAAAGGTTTTGGGTGCTATTCTTGTCACATTTGTTCTTCACTGAAAACCAAAGTGAGTATTGGTGAAGATCAGTCCTTAATCGCACTGCTTAAACTAACATTTACAAGGAAAAACAAAGAAATATAAGACAAACAAAGATATGCTTATTAAGTACCCCAGTTTATTTCAAGTCGATGCTGATTGGACTATCTTACCTTCTATCCATTCAGGATCCAAGTGGCCAATGTTTATGCAACTAGCTGGGGCATTCATTTCAGTGACTGTAACCATTCCTAATGTATATCGCTCCTTCATCTGTGGTATTAGCCACCGACGCTTCTTCTGCCTTGTGAAGCAGGTGGGTAGAGACAGAAAATGACTGTTTATTATAAACGAAGACTTTATGAAAATGGCTTTCCCTAGAAACGCGGTGACTCATCAAATAGCAGAAAAGCTATGAATTGATCGTTCCTAACCTACAGTTGATATATCCCATCTAAGTCCCTCTTTACCTTTGAATTTCCTATTGCAGTCACTCCTTCAGTTCCTTGTCCTATCCCCGCCACTTTTTTCCTTCATCCACCATATCTCTAGTCCTATTATAGAAAGAGTGTCACATACGCGATTCTATCCGATCTCTGCTAAAATAGCCCCTCTCATTATATTGATCATTGATTCTCGTTAGGTGCATGCAAACATACCACGTTATATCCTTCGCCGTTGTATATATACCCAAACGGGCTCGTTTGGGTCTTTGGGCCAATCCATACCCACTTTGAGAGATGCCGGATATCCTGGGGCATTATGTGTGGAACAGCTGAACCGGTTGACAAGTTGACAACATGGACCATTTTAACTTCCATTACTCTT
This sequence comes from Aspergillus alliaceus, assembly GCF_009176365.1. NCBI lineage: Eukaryota > Fungi > Ascomycota > Eurotiomycetes > Eurotiales > Aspergillaceae > Aspergillus > Aspergillus alliaceus. Next base: position 232,689 of record NW_022474710.1, read on the forward strand.
GCTTCCAAGATGTTGCTCAGTCTCTGTCGCTGATTCCTAGAATCAACGCCCTTTCTAGAAAAGGTTAAGGATGTCTTCCAACACCGCACAATGTTCGTTCCAAAAGCGACCCTACTCCAAGGTCGATGCCAACGTCTTCTTCAGGTTCGAAATTATATATTCTGGTCATGTATAGTGTGATCTCCGTGTTATATTGAAAGCTGGGATATTTGAGATCTCTCCCTCTATTAACCATCGATACCCAGCATGCGGTGGCGGGGTTTGGACCACAATTCCCAAGTCTGGATGACGACGTCTTTGATCAAATGCTTGCACCATAACGAAAAGCGAGTATTATAATATTACCAATCATGCGTCTAATAATGGCACCCTTCCATCAGAATGGGTGCCAGGACTTCAATATTGGCGTTGTTAGACATGGAGTCTGAATTAGTGTCTCAAGTCATTTGCTGTTGATGAATATTCCGTTCAACAGCTTGATCATAGTGCAAGCTTTTATCCAAAGGTCCGCTATCATAAGCAACTCGCAGTTACAAGGCCCGGGACGCTGCTTTCAAATCCCATTTGTCAAACTGTATTACATTTATATTATTATCCTTGTTAGTCATAGTATTGGTACTCTTTGGACGTGGGGTCCTGATGCAGTTTCACTAAACACTCGCTTCCAGAGTCTACATATGCTGTACTATACGCTGTTCTTGTAAGTCGCCGAGGGGATGTTCGAGACACTATGAGGCGGTCAAGACTGAGAGCGAAGGGCCGTTCTGTACAGAACTTATTTACATATTTAGACATTCGGATGCTTTGTAAAGTGAGTGACGGGAAACGATTACATGCTCTGGCGGTTTCCGGTTGTGCATACCCCTATGACGGAAAAAGTCATTCTGATTCATGATGATATAAGCTGGTGATGGATAATGGCCTGACCAGGAGGTGGACGATTTAAGTTTCAGAGGACTTTCTTTAAATTAGATGTTATCACTCTCCATGGATCATGCCATTAGTTGTTATAAGCTCAAGAAAAACAACCCTAGCCTAGTCCAGCCCGACTTGATAATCACAAGTCCGTAAGTTCTCGGTCTTGCCAGATCAACAGCTTGGACCCAGTCAATGTGTTGATATCCGGACAAAAAGCTTCCTTTTGATGTGGTAAACACAGCAGCATCTGTAGTCAATAGCCCTGTTGTTCACCCAGTCATAAACAATAAAAGTATCCTAGCGCTTTGCGAAAGATTCATGACTAACGAATAATTAGCATATATTATGCGACGAGATAAGGGCCAGAGGTCATACATAGATTTTCGGGACAACTAGAGACAACCTGACCAGCCCGCGGCCAGCCTCGACTCATCGAATTATAAGCGTAATGTTCCAATATGCCCAAAGCTCTCAGAATGACATCTATGCAGACCTATCATCTGTGCTTTTGTGAATTGGACTCAGCATTCAAACTATAAGCTTTGGTCACATTCTTTTCATGTTCTGTTTCCGAGAGCTGCTATCATGCTCATTAGGTCTTTGATACGATTGCCGTCCAAGTAACGGCGAATTGAGTGAAAGCTCCAAATCTAACCTTTTGGTACTCGATTTCTGGATTGAGGGAGGAACGTGCTTCTCTGCGTCTGCTGTGTACTCAAACCACATATAGAACATTAAGAAGGGAAAAATATCCATTTTGCGTGAAGATGATAAAAATGACGGTCAACCAGTGACTCTGTAAGGAAATATTCTCGATCTATGGAGCAGAACGAGTCCATATTGCTCAAATGTACATAAATAGGGAAACGCAGGGTACACGCTCCAGGAGAAGAAAATCAGTATCACATCTGCAACAAAATAAGGACTGAGTGCCGAGAAGGATAAGAGATGAAACAGTGTGAGACTGACTGAAAAATGGGAAATGGTAGCGGGGATCGAGACCTTGGTAGCGTATGATTCAAAGTTTGGAGGCTGCTCGGGAGAATTGATTTATGACGATCAGCAACCCTCCACATCGGATCTCGGGTAGAACCTGATTTGGAGTGCTTGGGGTTATTCTCCGTCCTGCCACATGATAGAGTGGTTTCACTATTTAGCTTTCTCAGTCGCCCATCGCGTCGCATCCCTTCATCTCATCTCCCTTCGGTCTATCGCTCAATATCGCAAAAATGAAGTTCGCATGGTTGCTCGCTACCCTCTCTGCTACGGCATTGGCAGCGCCTGAGCTCGAAGAGCGCGATGCTGCTACGACTGACTCCATCAATTGGTCTTCTCTTGGGCATGCTTTGTATGTTTGGGTTTTGAGGCTTGCGCTCTTGGAGACGATTTTACTGACTGGGACAGGCAATCGCTCACTATCTCAATGCCTACCAAGACCGCGAACTTAGATAATATTTCTCCGCCTCCACGCTCCTTGATCCCGGAGATTGTTCAGAACGTGCCTCCTTCAGTTCTGGCTCAGCTGGTGATTCCCGCCCAGCGAAGCTCAATTGCCAGCGAGTTTCAAGCGGGACACACTCCATCCTGGTACAATGCTCTCCCTACGGGCGTCAAGAGCTACCTGTCCGCGGTGAAGAAGCAAATGTCCGAGGGCGCATTGACGGCTACCACGGGAAAAAACAGCCCTGCGGAGGCTACTGCCTCGGGAACGAAAGATGGCGGCGCATCATCTACAACATCATCAGGAATGGCCGCGGCAGCCGCTCAGCCAACGGGCGGGCTACTACTAGGAGGCATGGGGGCCTTAGGCGTGCTTGGGGTAGCATTGGCGCTGTGATCGACATGAATGTATTGCCAAGTGAGATGATAAGATATGTAAATGACGAATTTTTGGGCATCTAGTTGAATTGCAACCCTGGCGGTGGCGTTGTCTGTGGTCCCTTAGACTAGTGTAGTCAGAGATTAATGGATTAAAATGCAACACAACGGACTAGCTGCAAGCACGGACTGAACAAGCTTTGAGTGGAGGTGTGGAGTGAGACATTAATATAGTCCGTCGGTCTTGGTCTACTACCTGATGCTACCTACGATCATATGAAAGCGGATATCGAGTCCGAGTCGGTCTCTGTGATCGGACACTACCCCATATTCGAGTTTTGGTCTCAATTGGGGTCATGCTAAATATAGCAGTGGTCTATCGGTTCCGAATTATCTCCCCCGTTGGGATAGATTACATCTAATCTCTTCAACCGTGTTTCAAGGGTTTTTCACCTCCGAAAAACAGATCAAGGTTTAAAGCTCAGATCAGGGGATCACATGTATCTCTCGGTCCGAGGTGAAAGGAGCCGTAAGAATTTACATTGTAAGATTTAATTGGGTGGGCAGAGGGTACTCACCGAAGTGATCGACAGTTGCAGCACTTAGTTGAGCCCTAATGCAATGCGGGGTTTCTGGAGTCTCCAGTTCCTGCCGAGCCCCAATGGTGTCATCCCCGAATCCTGGTGGGGATTAACGATCGTACTGATATGGTAACGAGAGAGGGGAACAATATTCATTGACTCATACGAGCCGATTCAGAGGCAGATTCACATGGACGAGATGTTCCTTCTGTGCAGATTGGGGCCTGGAAGCGGGTATAGCCCAACGAAGCCTCGGGTGCACAAAACAGCCTGGCACACAACACGAAACGATGGAATAGATCGAGTAAACGGAAATCGACGATCCTCAAGCCCAGACCGCTATTGAAGCACATCTAACGCCTACCGAATCAGAGACAAGAGTCCGGAATGTGTAAGGGTCATTCGTTATCCATGGATGTACCTTTAGGTAGGATGTGGTCCCTGTCTGGACTTTGGTACGGGGCCCCAATCTCGAAAGTTGGAAGGCCACACATTGAGATGCCGGCGGGGGTCACATTGTTTCGGAGTTAAATTAACGACATGTTTATCAGGGTCCAGGGCTACATATAAGATAGGACAACGACTGTAGTCGGTGATCTTTTCCATAGACCAACACCCTCTTCAAGCTCTTAAAGATCTCTCCCACATAGTCACTCGCTTGCAATCCGAACATTCAGACACATAAACAAGATGCGTTTCTTCAAGTACCTCGTTTTTGCTGCTCCCCTCGCCCTTGCCACTCCCGCCCCTAACCCGGTAGCTGCTCCCGACGGCGGCCTTCTCTCTCAACTGCCCGACATGCTCAACGCAGTCAAGGAGCTCTTAAACCCAGACACTCTTGACAATCTCCAAGTGATCGTCAAAGGTGGTGCTGTTCTTCTGGGTGGAGACACCCCGAAGAACCTACAGAGATTGGTTTCCAGTCAAAACATTGACAAATTACAGCATGTCATCGACAATGCTGAAACTCTCCTGACTCCTAAGTTCGTAAATGAGACGACTTCTCTCATTGATGATGCTGCACCAGTAAGCCGGAGCCGAAGATCTTTACTACGAGTCTATGCTGACGCCTCTTTTAGCTCGTCGATAATGTGTCGAAACTTCTGGGTGGACTTCTTGGAGCCTTGGTTTAGTGATTTCGCGGAATAGCGCTTCGGATTGATGATATTTATGGCTTTGTTTTGTCTTTCAATTAGTTTTCTAGATACCTAGATGGTAATCTTAAGTGTCTATTGATCTCTCTTGTGCTTTAAATTTTACCTCGCATAGCATTCGTGAGAAAATCACAGCCTCGTTTTTTCGGTGCAGTTGTTTTGATCATCTCTGTAGCGTGCCGCGCATGCTAAAATTGCGCTTATTCCTTATATTAATCTGACAGGGATCCAAGTACAAAACAAGTTATTTTAGCTCAATATTAATCTATATGTTATATTAGACGCAGGTGCACGTGCGTGAAAGGATTTTCACTCTATCTTTATCTCATTAATCCCACTCATCAATAACATTGAGATAACGTTTCGAATACATGAGTGGATAACATGGATTCATGCATTACCAAAATGATAAGAACAGAAGTACAAAACAGCTACACGACGTTCAAACTCTTTCGTAATTCTTCCAAATAATACCGCAATGGGTATCCTCGCGTCGATGTCGGCAACGCAGGGTACACCGCTACCGAAAACCCCATCGTCGTCCGATACAAACCTCGAGTACTAAATGTAGACTTAAGCCCGTACGCCTCCCGGATCCGCGGTGGTAACATCTCGATCGTAAGGACCCGTAAGAATGGCTTCAACACTGACACAAACCGCGGGTAATCGTTCCGATTCAAGAGGTCTTGTGCGAACTTGTGTGCGTCCGCCGTGACAGTCAATTGCTCAATCTGATCATCCCAGTACCTCCAGAACGCCTGCCGGTTCTCCGGCCAGGTACCGGGTGGGAGCCCCATGGAGTGCATGATTACCGTGAACTCCGCATACGCCTTCTCAGCTGTGCGGTAGTTGACAAGTCCGTAGACTCGCTGGTAGAAATCAGTCGCGGTCGCGTAGAGCGTCGCTGCAACCCAGAGCTGGGTCGGTCGGTGAGAGGAGAAATTCTCACTCCCGCGAAGGGGTGGTTGCCCATGGTTTAGCAGCTCCAGTAGAGTTTTCTTTTCTTTTCGAGTGCCAAATACCAGGCAGGCAATGTAGCTGAGATTAGCCTGGAGGGCGTCGCCTAGCTCTGTTGCTAGGTTAATTCTGCTACCGTTGCTGGCATGATGGGTATCGCTAGTTCTGTCTCTGATTCCGGGGAAAGCCGCTTGGAGTAGCAAAGCGGATCCTGATCCAGCAAATAAAATACCCTCCTGGAGGATCTGGGGAAGAATTTCAAGTTGGTCAAGGGCATCTAGTCGACTGGCGTCGGACGAGTCTGATGGTGCCTGAGAAATTTCGTCGGGGGACTTTTTCTCGTCGAAGGGCATGGTGAAAGTATTTTTGATGGAGAATAAGGGGCTTTTGGGCTGGTCTCGTAGAATTATGTACGGGTGTCGCGGGTCTTTGCACTATTGACGACTTAGGGTTACAGGATCACCACACCTTACCCAACTGCACATGCACGACAACCTCGCCTTCGGAGGTCTGTCGTACATCAATCCTCTTATCTCTGAGCTTTATGATGCAAATCAGTTCCCGGTTGATTCCCTTGTTTTCCTCACTTTCCCCGCATCTCGAAGAGGCAGTCCCTCCGTCCCCAAGGTTTGTCCCTTGGCCAGGTGGATCCTCCTGGCCCAAAGCTTAGGTCCCATCCTAACAACCGCGGTTTCTCAATAGTTCGTGTCGATCCTCATCCAACTTCCGCATGTGAACTCGTGTGTCTAAAATGAGGTCGCCATCATTGGTCATAACACCCCCCTCGCCGCGATCGACGGCATCGAATTGCCGATCCTTGCGGAGTGATACCAAGGTCGAAACCATCGTTACTCCGGAATCCACCACTTTGCGTTTACACCCTCGACGCGAAAAACTTTAGGACAGGGATCCAGATTACACTTAGTTAGCTAGCCATATATTAAATCATACACTCCTCGACCATATATCTTCACCCTTTGGACGAGCTCGACGTATCCAGCCCTGCTCCCCGTGGATAGGCGACTGGGCGCAGCCATGGAAGAGAAGAAATCTTATCTCGGTTCCAAAGCCGCCAAATATGCCTTGGGCATCCATCGTGGGCCGCTTCCTCAAGGCGATGATGAGGACTACACAATTGAACATGTCGAGACCGCAAACACCATCACCTTAGAGAAGAAGGAGAGGACGAGAGCTGAGCGAGCGCGCCGACATTGGGCTCGATTTTGGTGTTGCTATATCTTTTGGAGCATCATCTTCCTGGCCATTTTCTTGCCTATTTTGTAGGTGCTCCACTGTAAGATCGACGTTTCAGAATGACTGATTTTTGCAGCTTCACAATCGTCATCCCGGCCATTGCCCAAAGAGTGGTCGACAATTCATCACTGGTACTCACCGAGGCGAGTGTCTTGCAGCCACGACCTGATTCAATCATGCTTAGCTTGAAAACCGCGCTGAAACTGCCCATCGGGGTTCCGGTACGCATCGATCCCATGGCGGTCAGCCTGTTCAATCGCAAAGAAGAGGGCAATGGGACCTGGGCTATTGTCTATCTCGACGGTACGACGATCAGTGGCAACACCACCCTAGGAACCGACAACCAATTCACCCCCTTGGGTGTAGAGCAGTGGAAAAAGTATGTCCACAGTGTGGTCTTTGAGAAGAACGCCCCGTTGTCGGTCTATGGCAAAACCCAGGCATTCCTGGGCCAGTTAAAAAACCATGTCACCATGGACAAAGATATTCATCAAAACAGTATGTCCCCAAATATTCACATTCTAATACTAGACTAACTGACGTCGTAGCCCTCGATTCGTTTGCTGGATTCACCATCGCGGACCCTCAACTCCTTCTCCCTAAAAGGGCCGATGGGACCAACTTAATCGCCAACGCCACCTTGCCTAACCCTTCGGTCATGACCTTGGAAATTGTGTGTTTAATTATCCATCATAAAGCAATTGAAAATTGCTGACTGAGTCAGGGAAAAACAATCCTCGATCTCAAAAGCGGTGACCTCGTCATCGGCAATGCGACTATCGACAATCTCGTTCTCAAACCAGGCAACCACTCGACACCAGTTCACGGCATAATAGACATCCGCCTCTTACTCAAGAACCTCTTAACTATCCTGCAGACACAGGCCAGCTCCATCAAGAACGGATATCTCACTCTCACTACCGTCGGCAAAACCGTCATCTACGATGGAGTCGAAGTCCCGTACTACACTGAAGTAATGAGAAATCTGACCATGTCAGCCCAGGTGCCTCTCGGTGGGTTAATCACAAACACACTACGGGGGATTTTACACGGTGACGGCGGAAGCAATATCTTCGCAAATCTTACCGACAACTTGGGCTCGAGTAGCGGGGGCGGGTTACTGGACTCACTGCTCGGTTCCGATAAACGCGTGAGTGATCTGCTGACTAGTCGCGCTGTGGATGACATTTTGAATAATCCCGAGAAGCGCTCGTCGATGATTAATATCCTTGAGGGGTTTCTTTAAATGATGATTCATGATGTATATACTGGTTTCTACGATGTTAAGGGTGGCGTTCGGTTTCTGATATGATTTTATATGATAACCCTATTGCGATCTGGTTGGTTCATGATAACCTGACTATGATAATTTAAATGTCTAAAGTATGCAGTAAATAACATATATCAATTGACATTAATTATCTGATTCACTCTAATTGACTGCGAAGAATCATCATACATCCCTCGGCATACCACGTACCTTTATATCGAACGTCCTCGATCCGCGGTTGCGAGCTGTCCCAGCCTCTTTCTACCTTAAGTTTAGTTAGTTTCTTGCCTGCATGCTTCTGCAGCCATTTCAGGGAAGATATGCGAAACTCCGCTGTCAGTTCGCAAAGCGTAAAGAAGCAAGTGCCACCTTATTTTGCGAGGTACGCCTAATAATGAAATGTCTAGAAAATGACGCAGCCCTGCAGGTCGCTATCGCTATTTTGTACGTATATCAGGGATTTTTTGATTATTTCTTTTCTCTCAGCGTTGACATCCTGCAGGATTCCAGCAGACAGTGGGCCGAATTGCCGAAAATGCAGAATTTCACATTATATACAAGCGGAATGTCTAGGAACAGCAATATGTTCGCTACTACGGTTATATCGGCTGATAGTAATAACGCCATGAAATTATTATTATTCTATAGTCTCCTGTGTACTCGGTGTTGCAAAACCGAGGTTAAGGTAAACGATTACTCTGGAGACACGTGCAGGTCCCTTCATATCTTTTTACACGCCGACGAGAGCCCAGTAGACTTTGTGGCCAAAAAAACTTGCTTGCTTGGCTCTCAGAGCTGCAGCTCATTTTCTTCTTTGGAGCGATTTGGAGCTGTATCCATCTGGACACATCGTTTTCAACATGTGCAGCCGTCTCTCTAATTTGCCAACTGCCTTTCGCCTACGTACTTGGTTGTTGGTTCCCATCTTTCCTACCTTAATTTCTAAGGCTTTAGAACCACTTTCTACGGCTGTAAGTGACACACCTCATCTTTCCCCCCTAAAGTCCCGTTCGCGTCCAGGAGTTGCTGAGCAACATTCTAGCATGTACTGGCGCCCTTTGACTACATATGCTCGCTTCAATCAAAAGGGGTACGAAGTCAATTGATCGATGCCCTTAATGTTTGGATCCAGGTCACACCAGAGAGTTTGAATTCAGTGAAGTCACTCGTAGGCGCCATCCACAATATTTCTTTGATGTAAGTGCTCACTTGCGCGAAACGTCTTTTTATCTTCCCTCCTTGCCTCTTTCTTCCCCGCTAATCTCGAGGCCCATGCTCCTATTTACATTTGATTAGATCGATCGTCGAGTTCTGGAACGGGGCTTTCGATATTCTTGACAGTGACAACAGAGAGAATCATCAATTGCTCGACAAAGATCTTGTGGACGATAACCTTCATGGCCATGACTCTGGCAAGTGCGGATGCAGACAATCCAGCGGGACTGAGATGTATACCAGCTTAGGACGAGCCATTTCTCAGAGTCATTACCCATACTTCTCTCTTGAACTGTCTTTCTGTCGATTCCTTTGTTGGCACTCTGTACACATCCTTCGGCAGCACGAATGGAGACCGAGCAATGAAATACCTGAGAAGTGTCTGCCGGAGCTTGAGAACAAAAAGTGAAGAAGCCGATGAAAATGCATAGGTGATCTCATTGGACATGACGAAGTTGCTCTTGAATGCCCTTTACCAACTACTGACCAGCGTCCGACGCGCTCAGTTTCGCGATGAACTTCCCGCGCTGCTCGACTTAATCCGCGACCTGGCCTTCAAAATGACCGAAATATGCTCGAAAGACGACCTTGACGGTGTACAAATCAAAATAGAAGCAATGCAGAACCTGATAGCCAGAGCTAACCACAGCCTTGTCACACCCCGGGCGCGTGAGGAAGCTCCCCAGATACTGGGTCGGCCTTGTCGTCTTTCCAATGGATATACATACCTGGCGGGAGACACGACAACGACTTCGCAGAAATCTATCAAGTTTAGATCCTTCCTACTCACGCAGAGATTGCCAGCGGGCAATTCAGATATCTACCCTCTACCAACTTTCTTCAGCCTCACTTTCGCGCTGACTCTTCGCAAAGATATATTGACTCAACATTTCGACTTCTGCGCCATGATAAGTTCAGCTCAGCCAAGGATATCCTTCGAGATCTGCTGTAGTAGAATGATTTGACACGAATTCCTTGTCTCTCAGTCAAGGATAGCGGGGCACATTTCTACCTGGGAGCACAGGTCCAGCAAATATTTGTCAATGAGAGAAATGAGCTCGAAGCCACTGTATCCTTTTCTACCCATCAAAACTCTGCAAAAGAACCTTTAATGAGCAATGCAAATGGTGGCAAGACTCCAACCGACTAGAAGAAGGAAGCCTTCTGTCCTTCTTGATGTCCCAAGGAACTCATAGAAGACTTATTTTCCTCGAGGTCACTGTGAAGAATGCTTCCAAGGACTGAGCGCACCAAACCAAGAGTAGGCTTGTTTCTGACAGGTTTGCACATAGTATTACGGTCAAGCTCGCTGCATGCCCACGATGACAAGTGACCCTCCTTGGCCAGCTCTACAGCGAGAAGCTCACCGGCATTCTGGTCGGTTTCTACTGTTTGATCCCTGCCATGTTCGTCCCAATCCAGAAAATTCTTCAGCGAATCCAACGCGGAGGGATTTGGCGTTCCGAACATGGTTCTTGCCAAGCCGTCAGGACGATGATGGTCACAGGATACTCCCACCGGCGTACGCGCGGAGACCGGGATTTATCTTTCCCCTAACTCCAATTACAAACGTTGGAGTTGATAGTGTTGCACATGTTGTGAGCCAACTCTCGATCAAGAAAACTATAGAGCTTCATCTGCGGAATAAATTCCGTATGGAAACAGATTGATTGGAAATCAACCTGATGTTCATGTTGTATATAAACCCTCAAGTTTACGATGAGAAAATGTAACAATCAATCTTCCTCTGAATTATTACAATTTCACTAACGCCACGACGGTATAGGAACGGATTTCTGGGCGCAGAGGGAGGAGAAGATTTACAGAAGTGGTGGTACTTCTTCGGTCCCAAGGATCTATCACAAGTCCTCTGTGGAAGTGTAACTACACCATACTACCAGCATGAAGATAGTGAGGCTGTTGAGAGGTCAGTTATGGATATGAGGACACTGTCGAAAACCTTAAGAAACAAACTAAGTCAGGCAGAGGGATTTGAAGGAACGGTAGGAGTGACCTTTTACACCTATTTAAAAACTATGGCTCCGGAAAAGCTTTTCGGGAATGCGTTAATTAAGAAGATGATTTTGGGGGCAGCTTTGCGGAAGCTTTCATCGTGGTGATATCGCTACATGAGCGGTACTATACGAACGTAACTTGGCGACATAGACGATGCAAAGGCATACTATGCATCTAAGCTATGGAGTAGAATAATAAATAACCTATGAGATATTGAGTCCCGCGAACTCGACTAGGTAAACTAAATATCTAACTGTGCATCCGACACCCAGTGCGAACCTCCGGCACACCGATACCCACCGCTCTGCTTAATCCATCGGTACCCCATAACACATACCCCCATTTGTCTCAGTTTCCTCTGCGTTTGAGCTTCTTTTCTCCTCTGCTCTTCGATCTGAGCTTTCTTCTTGCGTAGCCTCTCTAGTTCCTCTTCTTGCGCTCTTCGTTCGATTTCGCGGTGGAGGCGTTCTTTTTCATAGGCTCTTTTTATTGCGGAGTCATTTGCCGAATTATCTTCAGCAGTTTTGTGCTGTTGCTTGAATGCATCTTTAAACGTCTGCATGCCTTGAAGAAGATGATGATATACTTGTTCTGACTGCTGTGCTTTGAGCTTGTCAAGTTGTAGCTCGTTCCATATCTCATCCGATACTCCAGCATCTCGTGGAACAGTCGTGTTCGGAGTGGATGTTATTGGTTCATTTGGATCAGGATCTGGCGACTGTGCTAGAGTATATATATTCGTAGCCGTTGTCGTACTTGTAGAGACACTAGCCTTCATTCTGGGTTCAGCTGTATCTTGTGTATCCGTGGCAATTGGAAGATGGTTAACAACACGACCGGCATGACTATGACCAACTCTCGATTGACTCGAACGTTCTTTAACCATCTGGCCCATCTGTGTCAAAATATCACTCTCTGTAAGGACCACTCTTCCAGCACCAATATTCTGAATTACTTTGGCGAAGATCTTCTTGGTCAGATCCTGGATATCTCGCGCATTAGCCCAGTTGGGGGTTTGGCAGAGTTCTTCAAAACAAGAGTGCATCTTCCAACGTAAATCAGCGGGTAGGTGTTCCAGAATGCCAATGTTGAACTCCTTCCCCTTTTCTCTCAAAGTATCTCTCTGCTTTCTAAGTAAGGTAATCAACAATGTGATTGATGCATTGGGATCAAGCCCGTGAAACACAATAGACTCCGGAAATCGACTCGTCAACCCCGGATTAATATCCATGAGCCGATTAATGTCCTCTTCATACCCAGCTAGAATAATGATCAATTTTTGTGCATACTTAGGATGGGTAATACAAGCGACGATCTCATCAATAGCCTCTTTGGCAAATTGCCCCTTAGCCAGTCTGTATGCTTCATCAATGAGCAGGACTTTACCCAGTGATTTCTCGAGTACTTCCTGTGTTTTGGGGCCTGTCTGTCCGCTGTATTGGCCAACAAGGTCTGTGGCCGACGATTCAATCACCTCTGTTGTAGAGAGGAGGTTCATTGAGTAGTATAGTTGGCCTATCTTGCGGGCTGTAGTTGGTTTGCCAGTTCCTGCTCATCTTGTTAGTATATTGCTAGCAAGGGCAATCGGGTATTTGGTGCACCTGGAGGCCCACGAAACAAAAAGTTGAATGGAGCCTGTGTTCGTGGATCCAAATCCAGTACCCTCATTCCATGAACAATACGACAATATTCTTCCATCTGAGCAATGATCTTGTCACATCCAACGGTTCCTTGAAATAATTTTGTAACATTGCCCTCTGCATGTTGTCCACGATCATAATCCTCATCAAAATCTTCAGGTAGAAATGTCGACGATATGCGTGATTGGCCAGTATTGATTCTCTTCTGGTGACCAAGCTTGGCTCTATTCAAGAGGATATCAATCTCACCAGCGTTTCCAAAATGAGATCGATCCCGCGACCTTCTGAGAACATCCATAGCAACTTTTCTTCCAAGGCTGGTCGTATCAAAGCCTTGCTGCCTCAATTTTAGGTCAAAGATCTGGCCCATCTCATCGTCCGTGAAATCATGAAATGTAAAGGCAGTATCTAGAGGAAACCGTCGGGTGAGTCCTGGGTTGACATTCTGGAACATCTCCTCCATTTGGTCTTTAAATCCAAGGAGTAAGACGCAACGGTCGTCGCCAGGAGTGCTTTGTATTTCTGCGACGATTGTATCGACGACCGCGGTTTTGAATTGGTTCGTTTGAGAGCCCATTTTATCCTTTGTGCCTCCTCCGAAGAGGCCATATGCTTCATCAATGACAAGGACTTTGCCGACAGTTGATGCGAGGATACCCTTTGTGTTCTTTTCTGATTCACCGAGCACACTTCCCACGAAGTCCGCTGGGTTTTTAACAATGACTGACAAATTAGTACAATTTGCCTCGTATTTATGGATTTGTCACTCACCCTCTCCATTGGACAAAAAGCCAATATCAACCAGAATCTGTCCATATAGTTTGGCAATACTCGTCTTTCCAGTTCCCGGAGACCCCAGGAACACACGATTCAAGGTGAATTCCACCAGTGGTTTCTCTTCTAATTCACGATGATAATTATACTGTATGCTATCCAAGAATGCCTTGATACTCTTCTTGACAATATCAAGTCCTATCATTCTCTGTAGTTTCTGCCACGCAGTGCAGTTCTGTAGAGCCTCTGATGGCTCAGGGCCAATGAGATCTTCTTTCGTTAAGAGCATATCATCCGCTGAGGCATTTTTCTTTCTTTCCCTTTTAAGTCGAGTCGCTTGTCTGTCGTATATTCTTGAGCAGACGTTCTGGATAGCACGCGCATTACCGAATCCTTCATTTCCACGCCCTCGGCCGATGCGACGAGACACAATGCGGCTGTAGAGACCACCCATGCCACCTTCTAATTTCATCCGGTTCTGATATGTTTGATTGACATTAAATTCGAAGATCTGAAGCAGTTCATTATCGGTGTAGTCCTCGAATTTAAATTCATGTGGAAATCGACTCGGTAGGCCAGGATTATGCGCGAAGAACTTCTCCATATGCGTGCGATACCCAGCCAACACAACCGCCATTTTTCCCGTTTGATTCTCCACTTCTGCTAAGAGAAAGTTCATGACTTGTGCCCCTTGGGTCTGGCCTTCAGTTAGCTGGTATGCCTCGTCAATAAAAAGGACTCCACCGCCGCTGTTGAGAATAGTGTTGATCTTCTTTTGGCAACCTGGTACGCCTTCGTTCGCGAGGATTGAACCACTTGTTTCTACAAAATAGCTTCCAGGGAGGACTCCAACTGCACCGAGAAAGTTTGCATAGAGCCGGGCCACTGTTGTTTTGCCTATCATAGGTGAGATTTTTATATCTATTCCTTAACCAGGATGCTTACCAGTTCCTGGATTCCCAATAAGGACAGAGCCAAACCGTTCTTTGCTCAGATCAACGCCCTGCCGCAATGCCGTATCAACTCGAGTTTTGATGGTAAGAAACTTGTCTTTAACTTGCTCAGGTCCGATCATAGCCATCAGCTTGTCAATACTGTCACTGCGCGCGCCTAGAAACTGTTTCTGATAATCCCATTCGTCCTTTGCAGATAAATTGTCTGGCATGGGCTCTGGCGGAACTGGCTGCGCTGGGTTATTTTTCACAGCTTTATCTGCCTCCTTTTTAGTAGAGAGTAGAGGATGAGTACTTGATGAGATTACGTTGACATTGCTGTTGCCGTTGCTGTTTGTTGCTGAGGTATTGGTACCCCCGGTTGTAAACATATCTATCTCGGTACTGCCCTTGTTTGAAAGATCAGTAGACCTCAAACCTTGGAGATCATTCCGATGTTGTGCCAGAACTCTCTGCCGATCTTTGTCCTCCCGCCTTTCTCTCCGTAGTCGTCTCTCGTGGGAAATTTCATCCTGTAACTCCGCCAACTCTCTCATATATTCTCTCTGTTTTCTCTCTCTCTCCAGCTCGAGCTTCATGTCTCTTTTTTTCTTGGCTTCCTTGGCTCGATCCTCAGAAATGCATGGTGGACATGCACCGTTGGCCTGGAAGCAGAGGCAGGTTATTTTATGACCCCGAGAACAATTCCATTCCGTGATTTTTTGGCATTTCATTTTGGAGTGATCAGAAAGTTGGTGGCATTTGTATGGGCAGGTGTGTACTCTACAGGCCAATTTGACGCCACTATGTTGATGTTAGCTAGCTGGAACAATATATCGGAGGCGAGGGGAACTCTTACCAAGGCAATAGACACCCTCCATCCGGACATTCAGTATCAAACTCCTCTATCGTTTTAATTATTGCGGTCCTTGTCGGATGCTGTTCGCATTTCACTGGTAACCCATCATACAAGTGTCCTTTTTCTTTAAGATTATTCACGAACGGGGTCCAGACATCCTTTCCCTTTCGACCTTTCCCTTTCGACTATTGATGAAGGTCTTGACATTTCCAACCATGATGAGTACATTTCGAGCACGAGATAAGAGAACATTCAGTCGTTGGGGTGCTGCCATAAAGCCGATGTCGCCGGCATTGTTACTGCGAGTTAGAGTGGATATGACAACCTCACATTCCTCACCTTGGTAGTTGTCTATTTTTATTAGCATCGTACAAATGAAGGGGATAGTTCTTTCACTTACCTATAGTTGATAGGCGAATCGCTCGCTTGGAATGATCTGCACTAGCCTGTGAAAGCAGTCCAGCTTTAACAAGATCATGAGAGTCCAAGTCATTTAACACAGGGTCATTATCCTTTTTTAGCCGATCCCTCAGGAGATGTAACTGTCCCAGATACGGTGTCAGTACAACGACCTTGTCAGTTCCATACCCCTGCTGTCCTAAATATTTGACAATTTTCAGAACGACTTCCACCTCGAACGGATTTGTTTTGCTCTCTTTTGTCCCCTCGTCTCGACGGTCAGAGACTTGAGCGAATTTAGTCTCGGGGTTTTCATGATGAAAGAAGATCACTCGATCCTGCAATCCGCGAGGAGCGGGACGAGAGAATGTGGCTGGTGCATCTTCTAAATCAGGATAGGTTAGACTTCGCACCAAGAAGGAAATCTCCGGACACATCCGGTGTTGTTTAGCTAGCGTGGAATGGGGGTATCCGGCCAGGACGAGTCGTTCAAACAAGGATCGATTAAGGTCATATCCATCACCCTTTTCTACCGATAAAGCGTAGTTGTTGATCTTCGGCCGTAGCTGCTGGTGATCTCCAATCAACACTAACTGCTTCGTTTCTGAATTTATGGCCGCCAGAACATGTGACTCCAGTATTTCACCAGCTTCTTCGAGTAGAACGATCCCTGGAGATACTGCACGAATGTCTTCGGTGTACATGGCGGCGGCGGTGGTAGTGCATCCGATAATGCGTTTGGACTTTAGAATGGAGTTTGTTCTTTGGTTCCAAACTTTCTCTATATGTTTTTGACACTCATCCATGTGTCGCGTGGATTCGTTTAGACTAGTGACTTGTTCTTCAAGGATTTGAAGAGACCATGTGCGGATATACGCTTGACGTGTGGGTGTATCCATTGACCAGATGCGATGAGAGTCTTCAGAACAGTCTATCTTGAAGAAGTTGGGTTGTTCTCGTCCCCTTGACCAAAGATCATAGAGATAATTCGAATCGACTCCTTTTCCCTTCTCACCGACGATAGACATGCCTTCATTCTCCGGTGGCATGAATGCATTGTAGAAAGACGGGTCCTCGAACTCAAGGAACTCAAGCATCGTGCGTGCATCAACTTTGAACTCGGCATATGTATTGGATGCTAGCGTCAACCGCTCCCTAGTGTCCGCCGCTTCATTCTTATACTTGTTAATCACGTCCCAAGTATTTCGAGTGTGTCTATACGAGGACTTTTGAGCGGATAGTCTCAGAGGTTGGGTGCGAGTGGTGGATTTCGATCCGAGTCTAACGATTGATGACGAGTTGATTCCAATGTCTAGGAGGTCTTCAAGAAACTGATCTAGTGCATGGTTTGTATAACACATCACGAGAATCGCCTCTTTGCTGTGATCATGGAACATCTTGGCTAGTAATGCCCCAATAAAGGATTTTCCAGTTCCTAGGAAGTCAGCTTCGTATTGAAATCCTGGAAAGAGGGATTACCTGGAGGTCCTTGTATGAGACTAACCGTCTGCGTCAAGCCAGAAACAAACGATTGAAGCTGGGTGAGGTCAAGTTTCACTGGACTTTTGGTACCAACGAGAAACTGAATATTTTCGTCTCCCGCATTTCGTATGTTTTGCACCATGTCGTCTGGAATGAGGCTGGATTCCTGCGCAAGCCCATCTCGTTGATATTCGAGCAATTCTCGCGACAATGGCAGATCTATTTTATCTTGAAGGCATTTCAAGATCGGTTCATATGCAAAGACCGCAGCATCAACAAGCAAGAACTGGATGTCATTGTAGAGCTTAAACGCTGTCAATGTCTTCTTCATTGCTTGGTCTCCCAAAACCCGCAGGATAACTATCGGTATGTCAAGACAGAGTTGATCGACATTCCGATCCAGAGTGGCAAATGCGATGATTTCTTTATTACGAAGCAGGCATCCAAATGAATTATGTCTGAGAAAGTTACAGTTCTCATTTAGGAATGTCTTTCGTTCGGTAGCTGAGCGAGTAGAGAGAGGGTTAAGTCCCTTTGCGCAGGAAATCGCTAGTGAACAAGGGCGAAGGCGCTTATCATCGCCGCAAGAAATGTCCACAATGGATAGTTTCTGAAGTAAAGATGCACCTCCTTTTCCTTTTTTCTTTCCTAGGGCTATCTGGATGTCATCACGGAGTTCAGATAACATATCCTCTCGCATAAGTCGAAACTGATTGTCCAGATGGGCTGGGATGCGTTTTTCGCGGGACAGTTCTGATATCTCGTCCATGCGACGATAGAACGGCTTCTCAGTCGATGCGAACTCATGGGCTGTTGGGTATATGGCGACCGTTCGAAAATCTGTAAAGTCATTGTCGTGTCGCCCACCGGGTGCAAAGTCGGGTTTAAAGGGGGCATTGTTCGATTTAATTATCAACATGTTTTGAATTTTATATGCCAATGATCGGATTTGTGGAGATGAAGAGAGAAACATATATCCATCGTCGAAGATTTCCTGGGCGTCATCTTTGATATCGATGCTCGATGAGGGTGGAAAGGAGAGCAACTCGACTACCATCCAGGCCAAGGCGTGGATACTAGATTCCGATAATTCCCTTTTCTTAAAACAATCGACGAATGCTGTCCATAGCATCTTTAGCTCCACAATGAGTGTCAAAAGGTCTTGCAGGAATTGACCATTGCAAAGCTGTTTGATAGCTGGATCAGCAAGATAGAGAAGGAATGGCGTAGTATACTGGTTAATAAATTATGGGGTGATGTCAAACCGCAATCCAGCATGGAGAGCGGTACAAGCGGCAGGACTGGCGATGATGTGCTCAATACACAAAGAAGGGTTTGATTGATCCCGAATAGATTCTAGAAACAGCTTTAAATTATTGACATTGATAATGGTTCTTTTTCCCTGGAGAATCAAATTAAAGAATTTGAACAGTTTGGCTGAGCATTGCGACATGGCGACGATAGATTATAGAGACAACTGATTGTAAAAGAGGACTTCGTTCCAAGTCATCTAAAGGTTGCTGATATTTATGCCAGGAAGAGCGGCTTAGCCTATCAGGCCGTGGCAATACAAGGCAAGAAAGAATCATTCACAGCCAATGGACCATAGACACTTGTTGATGCACTGTGCCGCACTTCATCAACAAAGGAGCATTACAGGGCTTTTCGTGCTTTGGTCATTGTAGCCTGTAGTGCATTGCGGTATTTAAATGGGATAGTCTCCTTGCTTAATTGCGAAACTATCATTTATCCATCATGCAATCTCCCAGGGCTAGATACAGTCGCTGGCAGGGAGGAGGCAGAGGAAGGAACAGTCCATGGAGAAGACTAGATGTTGCTCAGCCACCTTCTCCTCGACTAGGTCCTGTCTTGACGACTATCGCAATTGATGATTTGCCTCTTTCAGTAGATAATTGGAAAATTACTGAATGTCGTGATATTGCATCATACAACTGGTTGAATCGAAAGACTGCAACAATTATGATCCCAGGTGTGTACATAAAGGAGAGACCAGGCCATATCTAACTCTACGATAGGGAAACCACCTGCCTGGACCCCTTTGACTGAACCGACCAAACTCAAAGAAGACGCGGGCCTCTACTTTCGAGACCAGAATGCCGCGCGATACCCCTCCCATCCCTTCCAGCCGGCAATCGAGGCGATCTTCGAAAGGTATCCGGACTTCCCCACTGCTGATATTGACATCGTGGGCTGTGGTAGTACATTGGGGAATCTGCTGCGCTTTACCAGCAATATCGACAAAAAGTTTCGATTTGTCGTGCAATGTGTTGGAAAAACAGTGTTCTTCATCCGCAGAGAGAATTCGCCCACTCAGACGATTCCTAACGTTCGGGGGTATGGTCATGCATTCCCAGAGGTTTATACCACTTGGGATGCAGAGGTCAAAGGATCCGAGTCGCATCAGCGAGTTATTCAGTATTCTCTTGGAGGGTTGAACTGTGTTGTCCGGTTCGAGGCGGATGGGTACCACCCTGACTTAATCCCCCAGAAAGACCAAGTAAAGAACACTATTACAAGTGACAGTGCTAAGGAGGACGAGAAGTCGGTCGATCAACCCCTATCTGCTTTCAATGATAACTCAGTCAGTTCATATCATTTAACGGATAAGGCTCTGACCAAGGAGATTGGAGGAGGTTACATTCCCCAGGCAGCCATATTTGACCTCAAAACTCGTTCGATCCGCAGAAAGGACCAGGACGTCCTAGGGGAACAGCTACCTCGTTTGTGGATTTCCCAAATTCCCAACATAGTCCTTGCCTTTCATCGTTTTGGGGTGTTTGAAGAAATACAAACGACTGATGCTCGAGAGATGATTAAAAATTGGGAAACGGAGGAGGAAGACAACCTACGCAGGCTGGTGGCATTGTTGAATATGTTGACAGCCTTTGCGAGGGGACAGCCAGATGGGCGATTGGAAGTGTTCCACGATGAAGGCAGTTCCGTCCTGGAGTTGAGGGTGGTTGGGGATAATGTCAGCAACGCTCTGCCGGAGGAGGTTGAAGACAGATGGATTTTGAATCATTGATTCAAGAGAGAAAATATGTGGGCCTGATCTGGAGGCTCTGTCGAGTGCAAGCCACTCGGGTTGGCTCTGATTCCGACACGTCTATGCCGCCTGTCCTGCCTCGAAGCGTAGATAATGTCGGCATTCTCGATATACTGGTAATCCTTTTAGTCTACTTGTCCCGTATTTGATTATCTACCCAATTCAAATTTTCTATTATCCTACTATCAACCTACGAGTGAACATTTTGTAGTGATTGACTAAATCTGGAGGCCCCGGTGAGGGGAAACCTGACATCCCATATCCATCTTCCATCGCCACTTATTATCCTTTCTCCTTCCTCGATTACCGGCATTATCGAAAATGATCCACGCAAATGAGTTTGGTCGTCATATAAAGACAGAATGCCGCTGCCACACTTGTAATCGCACCTTTTATATGTCAGAATACCTAGCTCGATGCACCCAAGATAAGGCATCTGTGTGTGCTGTTTGTGGGGAAGTTGTATTCCAGGAGGTACGATAGATATTCTTATTTAAGCGTCCTTTCTGCTAGCGAATAGTTCTTTGTTGATGTGAAAGAGCAATGCCTCTCCCATCGCAAAAAGCAGATGGGATGTTGATGTTCACACATATATCCCTATCCACTCAAGGAACAGTGCAGTCAGTAATGATCTAGTTAACTGATGAGCGTGGATAACTCCTATTTAGACCTTTAGTCAGTGTTTGTATTTGTTCTTCATTCTGTTTGACAATGCGTACAGAATCAAATATCTGATTATTAGGAGATGACTTTGACATCTTCTATATTTCTACAGGCGCTTATCCGACAGGTGATATTGCATATGGCATGCTCGGCTTCTCCCATACGGTCGACAACGTTAATCCACCAGTAGGTCACTAAGAGTTCGCTACATGTAGTACCATCTGTCAGTGGATAGCTTGGTTGTATTAGAATACTGATGCTCATCCAACAAAAGAGGAAATTCCTACATCATATATGCTTTACCCGAGATTACGAATGAGTAGTCCTGCAAACATCTCAAATCTTATTGACAACTATATTCTTATGCAGCTTTTTGTTGACACTGTACGCAATTGTTCAGATGGTTTCTCCATTGTTTCTACATTAGCCCCTTCCTTTCTGTACAACCAAATTCTGGTTTCTCCCGACGGCAAGCAAGCGAGAAGTCATTTGAGGATGGGGTTACCCCACCAACATACTCTTTACCACGAAACCCCGAGAAGTCGCAAGGGGCATGCAATAACTGTCTGCATATGTGCTAGGAATGCATAATTCGTACTTTCACCTGAAGCCCATCTGTAAGTAGCTTTCCTAATCGGGAAGTTATGGCACCTTCAGATTTTTACTTCAATAAGCAGAATAGTGCCATCCAGGTGAGCACTACTAAACGCTGGTCGTATCAAAGGCTATAGACGCAATCGCAGCAATGATTACAGATAGGTTGCTAACGTACTCGGCATAAGCAGATAACAGATAGGTGGACTCTAACTATTTCAGAGTCTATTCTCTGCACGTACAAGAGCCTCTATCTACAGTAGAACTGCATCATTCAAACCTCACCCCAGTCAGCCAGGTTGTGCTGTGTACCACAGAGGCACATCAGTGACAGTTGTAATTCAGAGGAAGATGAATTGGTTGTTGTTCAGTTCCCTAAGCTTGAGGGTTTATATACGAGTTGAACATCAAATTGTTTCCCAATCAATCTGATTCTATACGGAATTTGTTCCGAATATGAAACTCTATAATTTATTGATCGAGCCTCAATCCACAACAATAACAGCATTTAATGATGCTGAAATCAGCGGCCAATCAAGAATCCAGCTCAGCCATTTTGTACGGGTGCGGTTTACCTCCCTGCATAGCAGTTTCTGTAATATGGCCAATGAAGATAATCCGCGCTTGCCGCGAGAATTGTTCTTTTGCAAGGAAAGTCTGTCTGTTCTCTGCTTGGGGTTTGAAGGAATTCACTATGTGAAAAGCCTATATTTCAGGTTCACTATAAGAATTCCTATTGAATAGGTTTAGGACCCACGATTTTAACCACAATCATTTAGTAATAAATCCTTGGCTTGACAAACAATATGGCTACAGAAGAGCATGTCAGGCATGTTGAAACAATTATCGGCCACACCTTCACGTCAAAGTTTCTTATTCTCCTGGCACTCACGGCTGCAGGGGCGGACAAGGAGAATTACGACGGCAATAGAAAGTTATCACAGCTTGGTGCCTCCCTGGTGGATACGCTTCTAGCTATCATTGTATATGGCACAGGGGTGAATAGAGGTGAGATCAGGTTGCTTGTGCGGAAAAGTCATAGTCATCTTTATACTGATATCCTTCCAGAATGTACTGCAAACCTGAGAAAAGATTTTATCAAGAAAGAGCATTACTCCATTGTAGCGAAACAGACAGGCATCGATAAATGCATCAAAAAGAATGAGCGAACCGAATCAGAATCTCCCGAAGTCCACCGCAAGGCCATCAATGCAGTTATAGCAGCTGTGTTTCTGGATACTTGGGACGTTAGGTCCACTATGCGTGTCACGCTGCGGTAGGAGCTCAAAGGGCCATTTTGAAAGAGACTGAACTAATGCGTCTTTGGCTAAGCGTTTTCATCGACGGAAATCATGGTTTCCGATTACGGACGCTCTCAGCCGAGCCATCTCCCACGATGCAAATCCTTCCATATGTTTTGAACTCTGTAATAGCACGAGAAACTGGTACAATCAATCCGAGTGCATTGCTACTTGACCAGTGCCCGGCAGGCGAAAATACCTCTCCTATAATATACAATCTTCTAGACAGGAAGATATTGACGTCACTCGCCCTCGCGCAGAGCTAACGAGGGTACTAACCTATTATACGAGAGATGCAGCCCTAACCTGGAAAGCGAAAGTGATCTCTCTTGGTGCTTGAACGAGGAATTTTTTTCCTCCGATGGGTCCTTGGTCCCTAGCAACTCGATAAAAAGCCTTAATCCAGATAGTCCAGTGTCTACGGGAGGACCCAGTACGAGAGGCTCCTTAGCTGCGTTAACGCACGATAGTAGCCAATTCCTGAACGCATCGAGCGGCGGTGGTGAAAATAATCAGCCGGCTGCCATCCGCGGGAGCCAGATAGCAAAACGGCGGAGAACATCTGCTAGCTGCTCGGTGAATGAGTTTCAGGCTCAAAAGAGGACGAAAACCACAGCGCAAGGTTTGCTTCCTCTACAACCCACATACTTCAGACAGCGCATCCAAGACCAACTGTTGGGGGTTAAGAATGAGCTCCTCGTAATGCTTGCCATAACCATAGCTAGCCCTCAGCAGATAGTAGCCCTGCGTGAGATTCTACGCAATGAAAGGGCCGGGAAAAGTCTCCAGTCGTGCTTCTTGAGGGGAGGTATTTCCCGAAGGGAAAGAGTTGGGATAATATTAGAGCTAGATAGAAGGCTCTCAGTCACTCAACTTACCCGGTGGTACCACATCATCGACTTGTTTGAAGGATGTGGGGGTCCTAAAACACGTTCCATCACTGGCTATGTGGTCACTACAACGGCCGATTTCCAGTCTCAGAAGCAAGCCTTCGGGAACCCATCCCATAAGGACGATGCGAATGTAGCCCAGGCCATGATGAAGGATATCTTTCCCGATGCGCAGCCGGGTACAGAGGAATATAAGAAAAAGAGCAATGCAATCAAAAGGATCCGAAAGCTCGGGCAGCGGCTACATATCCTTGTGGAGAGATTTGGTCGTGGGGTCCTTGGCCTTATGTTGGGCCTGGACCGGGGAGACAGTGCCAATATGACTATTCCGGATCAAGTGTAAGTTGGGGTCGGCTGTGCACCGTAGCTTGTTAGTCTGATGCCTTTACAGGATTTGAAGCCCGAATGATACGGCATTTGCCGAGTTTGTCAGACTTCTTTCCCTCTCTCAGGGGGAACTCCTTCGCAAATTCAGTAAAGCTATCTTGCCACCTTTGATAGCTCTGCTACATGGCGCACTGGGCGATACAGAGCCCTTCCCTCTGGAGAATGTCGACCCACAGCAAATTTTATCACTGCCCAAGGGCTCCACATCACTTTTGCGCCTGATTTCGTAGCTCGATAGTGAGTCAGTACATCATTTTATGCAATTGAAACTTCCTAAACTATATTAAACGAATATATTGTGTTTGGGATTACAGAGAGAAAAACGTATGCCCAACCTTAGAGAGAGTACTCACGCTGTCATGGCTATAATCACTCAGAACCGGCCACACTTCGCTGATAGAAGGTTCTATAGCAATAATATATTTTGCATATCTTTTCGTTCGCCTCCTCCTATTCTGTACTATCGCTGTTGTGGTATCCTTATAGAGCGCATCTTCCTGCCTAAGGACGACACTACCATGCTCACAAATCCTCAAAGTGGCCCTCAGCCCTTTTTCCGATACCTGCTGCTACGCCTCCTAAGCACCAGTCAGCTCAGTTGACCTCTGACACGGCAACTCGGCCTTTCCGCATCTGCAATTCAAATAACAGTTGTTTTAATCTAGGAGTCGACCGTGGCCGACTTCATTAACACTGCCATCAAAAACGTTCCTACCGCCACACCAGCAGCTAAGAATGCCAGCCTCGCAGGCATAGTCCTTGGCTCGCTAACCAAAGACCCACAGTAGGTAAACGCAAGGATGGGGCATCCTCTATATATGGTGACTCAGGCTCCCTAGAGGCTCAGCAAGAGCTTCTCAATACTATTCTTCAATCTTTCCTCTGCAGCGGATTTATCACCAGCGATGCGTTGACTGACATCCTAACTAGCGGTGTCAATCCCAGGGGCAAGCTGCCCTATCAGTTTACCGCAGTGACAGGATATCTAAATATCGTGTCATGCGTTAGGCACCTTCTTTACTTTTATTTACTGTGTTTGGTTTGTATTGTTTGGCCCACATTGCAGAGCTTTCTTTGTTGTGAAGGCATGTAGGTGTTCTTTCTTTCTTTCTCTTTCCTCTCTCTACACTTGATATTCTGGTAATAAAGTACCATTTTGTTGAGATCCCTTTCCAAAATGACAGGTCAGTCACTTACAGTATCCATCAATTATCCCAGTGTTTTATAGTTTCCGAGTGTTGATACAGGCACAGTGGGTAGTTTGCTATTATTCCATTCCACATACAGATTTATGTCGGTGTCATTTAGCGAGTTATGCAAACTTTCATGTTTCAAATGCAGGGACATCTAATGATATGCTGAAGTGCGGGTTAATGTGAACTGATACTAGTTTATATCTTACAAAGGAGGCTGTGTGGGTATACTAGCCGCACACAACGACGGCATCGAGTTTACGGGCTGACAAGGTTCAGAAGGTTAAGCTAGATGCCAGAGATAATAGAGTCCACGTTGTAACTCCGTGTAAGGGACAAGGGACTATGTTAACAGGGAGTTGAGCGTACAGAGGAGGCCATATTCTTTGTAGGTTAGGACGAGTACAAGACTGGAGGATTTGTGGCGGGTCAATCTTACAGTTCTTCGGTAACCTACCTAGAATCTCAAGTCGATAGATCAATCAATTAATCAACGGCTCAAGATTTCAATGAGCTTGCCGGACAATTGTTGGATATACTTGCTGTGCAGCCGCCAGTGAGGCAGAATATATACTTTTGAACCGAGTGACCCTCAAATCGGGACATAGGAAACAGCGAAGTGCCAATAGGAAGGATATACACAACTAAGAATATGTGGCAAAGAGCGGAAAATGTTTCTTTTTGCATACCTCGCGCTCGTTTCTCTACCCACGGTTTTCTAATGCGGTAATTTTTGATTAGATGGGGGAGAATGGCATTGTGTTTCTCCATTTAAGACAAAGAATAACAACAGCCCGCAACACATATCCAAACTAACTAGGCAGTATCGGGGTCAACATCCCCCAAGTTAATAATCTCGTGTACCTCATCTTCGCATGGGCCGGTGGGAGCAGTGGCGGGCTATTGAGAACGTGTAGCTAAATACTTCTAGCTATTTTGGATGAGATTTCCAAAGGTTTGTATTGTAGTTTAGAGGAGGATTAATTAATATATTTTGATCCGATCTTCCGAGAATTCCAGTACCTGAAGAGCACCTAATGAATTGGTAACCCCAGATTATTTTCCAATCAATCAGGCCCAGAATCTATTCGTGTACGGTGTACCGAGTTGAGATGCCCACTTCGGCTTTCCTTTTGTTTATTTGGTATTTGTTGAAGATATGGCGTATAGCTGGTGTATAGCTAGCGCCTTGGCAAGCGTGCGGGTTTAATACCTGAGACTTTCTCCCTTTCCTGTAACTATTTAGGTAGGATACTGCTCAATTTACGTCTTGTCTCCTTTCAAATGCCATCTTTCCCTGACATCATAACAATCATAGAGGCTCGGCTCGTTTCACCGAATTAAGATGTTGTACGGAAATTCCGAAGTCTAGTCTCTAGTGCGCGGCGCGCGCCGAGCCTTCACTGCATTTACACACGCTAATTGGCTGACTAGGCGATGTCTCCGGTGTGCGTGTCAGCATTGGTCTATATGCTCTTATTGCTTTTCTTGCTATTATCTTCGGCATTGGAGTCACTTGCCATTATTTGATTACTTTAATTCTCATGTACGTTTTGCTACTGGTTGTGATGATCCTATTCACATTGGAAGATAATATCATTTATATCTAATGTGGCGATCCAACGAAACATCAAACGTAGAGAAGGAAGAGAAAAAGAAAGAAAGAATCATATCATACAAGAACTGTGCGATTTTGTGTTGTAGGATCAGATCAATAGGTGGTGAATAGTGAATAGAGCGGACTTGGTGCCTTAGGTAAGGTTGGGCCTAGGGCCTGACATAGCTGAATCCTTGAAATTCCTCATGGGAATACACAAAATCAATCGAGATCATCCGCTTCTCAAGTTATGTTATTGATAATGGGTAAGGATTCTTATATTTTAGTGTTCTTTTAAGTGCTTGCCAACTGCCCATTAACTAACGTAAGTCTACATTCTTCCTAGTGACGACTGATTCTGTACAAATCCCCACTAGAAGAGTTCAATTTGACTTGGACTAATTCTAACGACCACTCCGGCATCATATGTAGAACATTGTATCCCTCACATCTGGATGAATCTGTACATCTGAACTATGCACTGCTACTTCTCCGCGGCCCCCCTCAGTAACACTCCCCGTTGGGGTATGTCCAGCACTCTCGTCGAAGACCTTTTTGAGATAACAGCGGGCACGTTCACATACCAAGTCAGCGTAGTACGCTGGAGGGCAAATACTGACGGCTTTGGTTGCGCGTCCAAACAGATAGCACAGGTTGTGAGTGAGATCCTCAAGAATATCGGCAGTGTTCGCAAAAGGAGGACGTGGTCGCTGAGCCCTAAAGATCTCGTCCCAGACTACATAGTAGTGTGCTGGGCGTGCGGTTCCTTGCAGAGCCGAATGTGCCTGAAGGAAAAAATCCCATTCCCTCGCTTCGGTTACTCCACGATCCACGACAGTACCGTTCCGGGGATTAGAGGATCGATCTGCATCGGTGTCCCGGGTCGGGTAGAAGCGTGTATGATGCCGTTTTCCAACCACAATCACGGAGAGGCGGGGCTTTCCGCATCTGGTATCGTGCGCAGGGTACATAAACTCACATGCCGACTTCAAGAGGGGAACCTCGTCATCCACGACTTGTCGATACTGTCCTTCTGACACCCCGTCACGATAGACGAGGATGTTTTCAGGTAGCTGCTTGTTGTGGACCATCCAGTGTTCGAGTCGCCTCTGCAACATCACATCAAGCGCGGTGACCATCTCCTGGCGAGAGCGTTGGATTCTTAGCTCTGCAGGCCACTGGCCAAGAATGCGATCCACGGACGCCACCATACCAGCGACACTGGGGGCGTTCGATGCAGAGCCTGGAGATGGGTGCGTGACATCGATACCAACAACCATAGTTTGGCCTGACGAAATGATCCCCAACTTTTGACCTTCCAAAATATGGTTCGTACCGCCAAGCTTCAAGTTGACCTTAAGACAGACATTGGCAAGGTACTGAGGATTCCTACTTGCCAATCTCTCCGCGAGAACGCAGACGTTTCGCACGCCTTCTTTAATGTCGCAGACACGCTTTACGGAGCTGTAAATATGCGTGTTCTTGGAAGGAAGGATTGCCAAGAGAAGCTGCATCTTGTGTTTGGTCTTGAGGTGCTGAACGGCGTCTTTCAGTATTCTGTCAAGCTCGCCTCCATCGTATGTCCCGTCACGATACGCTGCAGTGACATTCACCCTCTGCCCGTCCACGGCGGGACTAGCGGGAGCACCGATCTCACTCAATTTCGAGTTCAACGCGGAGAGGCATGGCATGAGATCTGCCGGTCGTGGAAACGCTTCTCTTTCCCTGTCACAGACAATGTAGATAAACGCCCAGGATACCAAGCGTATTGGTACAGAAACCTTATTTGACATCATATTCCAACTGCCGGAGGACAGCCTGGCTGTTTTATTAGACCCATAGAGCACTGGCGGAGAGGGTAAAACCCGACCAGGCACAGTAATGAGGCGGGGGTCCAGGCCAACGCCAAAGGCTTCCTGTCATATTACCTCGTTACTAGGGAGCACAATATGTCATGCACATTGAATATACTGACCAGGGTATCGTTCACGCATGGGGGTGAACCAAGCAGCTCAGTACCTCTTGTTACGATAGAGCGCGCATTTTGAGCAGGGCTGCGGACTGCGAACCTGATCATATTTTGCGTCTGTCGCCCGCTAAGGCTGGTCCGAGCAACTTGTGCAGCCGCGACAAGACAGACTTCAACTGGCAGATATGATGGATCCTGTCGCGTACCGACATTAACAACTGGCAGGTCTGCACAGACAGTAATGTTATATTCTCCATACTATGTCAGTACGGTTACCCTCATGCGATCGGGAAAGACATACTCTCACGGAAAAACTGTTCGACCGTGACATATCGCCCGGGTTCATCGGGTCCAGCTCTCTTGGATTTCCCTTTACTGATCTTTTTTGGGCCGCTGCCATCGAGCCAGAACTGTACCTCCCGTGGACCAGCGCCATATCGACGGATTTGTGGTCTGTTCTGGAAGGAGTCTCCGTCGGCAGGTGATGCGAAGTCTGTGATAGTTTTGTATCTCACGATCGTTTGGCCCTTACTATCTTGTCGGCGGATATGAGTCACTTGAACTCTCAACTTTCTTATAAACGCCCCTAGTCGGTATATGTTTGGGTGGCCCTCCTCTCTGTACGCAGCGATGAGAATTTTCAGTTCTCCCTCGCGGTAACAAGCGGCGTACTTAACTTGGCAGTTGAGAAGGAAACGCGACGTGGCGGCACGAGCACTGATAAAGAATCCTCGCAATACCTCGAGACCTGCGCCTAAATCGCTCCGCTCTGAAGGATCGGGGTGGGCACTGAAATGTTTGTTGCTGCTCACAGATGCTATTTGGGCGCTGGTCTTTGGGTGGTTTCCAATCACGAGATTCAAGGCCTGCAGCACCTCCCACTTGCATTGGAGCATTGGACTTGCATTGGTCGATGTTAGCTCATCCAGGAGGTTGGATGGGTTGACCCTTCCTGTTTGCGTAACTTTAGCTTGAAATATCCTGGGGTTGTCCGGATATTCCTCCTCGTCCTCAGCCTTGTATCGCACTTCATAAACACGCTCTTGATCGGTCATCAGAGGAACGCATGTGATCAGAGTGGCCTTGTAGTCCGATGCTATGGCACTGCCAACATGTGCGAAATTCTCACGCACTAAGAGTGCGATGATTTGCTTGAGCTTGCGGCCTTTCGGCTCTCCTGAGATCTCCACTTTGTAGCGATGGAGGTCAACTTTAGATCGAATGGATAGCTGGAAGTAATTTGCATATAGTATAATTTTCTCTCCTTGTGTCCCAAAGCCCGGACGCAAAGGAAGGCAGATTCGAGAATCGGCTTCCAGGATTTTGTGAATATCGTCTTCCCTCTTCCTACTCTCATCAGCATTCAGCGAGCCTGGCTGCCTGTATGCTTTCCCTGTTAGCCGTCTGAGTGAACCTTGTCTATAAAAAGTATGCGTTATACTGACTGAAAAATTTCTGTACCACGAAGTCCGTGGCCTCTTCCACCACCGCGAGGCGCCCTACCTCCACCTGGCATCCTACCGCCGTGGGCTTGAGCACTTCCCTGGCCTCGGTCTCCTTTGCCCTGCTGCACTGGACTTCCGGGAAGTCTTTGACCAGATCCTCGAGTGCCTCTACCTCGCAAGCCGCGCCCTCTTCCCCTGCCATTACCTGTAGTTTGAGAAGCCATCGGGTATGAATGAGTATTCAAAGTAAAGATTAAAGTAAGTTATAGAGGGACAACAGAATGTCGGTGTAGATCAAATCTGCTCTATTCAGCTTCGAGAGGGGTGAGCTGCGGGTTCTTATAAGATTGAGCGTCGGCTTACGCAATGGTTATCTGTACATGATCACGGCGAATGCATGAACTTGCTTAGAAGATAAGGCACTTCCTGGTGCTGCCTATTACCGTTAGGATTTCCTGGTTTACGGGCTACGAACGCTAGATTCATTGGTCCAACCGCCCCTAGGCTCTTGCTCCTCTCCACAATCTGTCAACCAATGTCGGTATCTCAACTACAACAGTAGTGTAGAGGCCAATTCCCGAAGATTCGAAGGTCTGCATTGATGAACCGACTTTGTATTCTGACCAAGTATTCTAATACCGTCGTAATTAGGAGCGTAATCTATAAGTAATATCGCAAATAAGGGACCATAAGTATCCGGCTATAGATGAATTAGTTCATAGGAGCCTAATCTAAGGCATTTATAGTTGACATCATTTCCTAGAGCTCCTGTCCCTAAGGTTGATCCCATAGCGTAGTCATCCGCGTAGCATCCCCATTCTGAATCAGACGCAACAGAGATGGTGAACCTTTTGCCAATTCCAGGATTGTACTTGGATCAACTGTTTCTAAAGGGAACGGCTCTTGGCAATCTAGCGTACCGTGCAAGAAAGCCGACAACAAGGGATTAATTGAGTTGTTGATATTCCTAAGGAGCTCACCTTGGGTGGAATCAAGAATATTAATAAATGTAGTGAACACAGTTTCCTTCGGGTCGAGAAGCCTACATGCGTCAGAGTTACGAGCTCTCATGTTGGAATATGACTTACCTGCGATCGGCGGTGGCCATGGTGTCATTTCTTGTATTCAAATTAAACATGAGTCCTAATATTCCCATCCCAAACCTTTCCACTAGCATATGCAGTCGCTTCCCAAGTTTTCGAATATGCTTCATGACCTTCAATTTTGACTTAAAGTCATCCGAATTGGATGGCATATCTGGAAAGTACTCAAGTACCATGGCGTTAGCTACGAGTGCGTCCGCCCTATGCACGGGATTTCCGCGACCTTGCTTTTCTGTGTTGAAAGTCGTCGGTGTAGTATTCATATTGCCACTGAACGAAAGAGCTTCACGACCACCACAATCCTCAAATAATTTGAAAATGTGGTACCAGCGAAAAAGCTGAGTGGCGGCGAGTTTTGTATCAAGTTCAAAGATAATTCCCAGCCTTTTTCTCACGGCCATCCCTTCCTCGAAAAGGAATGAAGGGATGTTGTTCTGGGCTCTTTCTTTGCAGATAGTCTCACGGAGAGCAACGATCTGCTGAGGGCCTCCTATTTTCATCAGAAGCACGGCAAGGAAGTCATTCTCAAGAGCGATGACCTGGCTTTGAACCTCCGGGCGCAGGTATCCATCTTCTGGTGGTGCAAGTTTCTCAGTCATGCACTTTTTCCTCTCCTGGGCCAAAAAATCGTGGATCATACGCCGAATGCGCGTGCGTTCTGATGGGCCAGTAATTTTCTTCGGTTGCCTCGCAGTCCGAGTCGTATTGGATTCCGCATGTTCCGCTTGACAGTGGCTCACTGTACGATCTGATTCTTGTTCCTGGGTGGGAGTTGCCGGGGTAGCTTCGGTATCTATGATACATGTCCAAGCGCTCGGAGACGAAGAAGCAAAATTGGTTTCCGTGGCTGTATCTTGGTAAATTGCTTGGTCGTCTAAGCACCATAACATGTCAATTTCGGGGCATGTAACAGGAGTCTCGCTTGCCGATCCAGTACTTTGATTCGTTTGCGATGAGGCAAGGAAACCCAAATTGCTTTGGTCAAATAGAGTGTATACTATGGAGTGAGTAAAGTCCCCTCCCACTGATCGGCCGGAGAGCATGGTCGGGTCTACAGTCCCTGTATCTCGGGCCAGCACTGCATGCAGAATAGTAGGGAGGGCCTCCATTGTGGAGCTTGGAGTAGCGGGTAACATCCGTAAGCGAGGGCCGTTATTGCCGTCGATGAAAATACTACATTATAGCCTACATTAGTCGAATTCATCACGGTTAGCGTCTTGGTTCCTACCGCAGCGTAGCGCACAGAGCAGCTCTAACATCCCAGCTGTCCAATAACACGGCCGATATGATTGCATTGATTGCTTTCCGGTGAACCTCAGGCGATTCTGCGGCAGTTCGCTCGTTTCTTCTGATACACTGGTCAATGCCAGTTTGCTTTGCCGCAAGCGAGTAGTGATCCTTGTCGACAAAATCTTTTCTCAGATTCGCAGTCCCCCCTAGGATTGCAACAATCAGTGTTGGAATAGCTCCGATTCCCTCGAAGAGTAGTGCATTCTTACTCCTGTCGACGCCCGTCCCATATACTATGATGGCTAGAAGCAGTTCTACCAAGGATGCTCCAATCTGAGACAGCTGTCTATAGCCATCATAATTTTCTTTGTCAGCTCCAGCCGCCGTAAGTGCCTGGAATATCAGGGATTTTGATCTGAATGTGTAATTGATGACCCTCTCGACGTGCTGGACATGTATCTGCGTAGCCATTTTAGTCGCCGGGCCGGCAGAGCCTTCTGTGACGCTTCAGCGACACTAATATCACAGGGAGTTCCTCTCACTAGATGGTGGGTTACTCAATATTTATTGCTCGACAAGCGTGACGGTCCATCCGCATACGTGGCTAACCTTCAATCCTGCGGCGAGAGCACATAGTCTTTTGGCCACGTCATATAGGTTCTGGCCACATCGCATAACGTTCCTACAAATGACCGTCAGTCCCATACATCCGGAAGTTGAACTAAGTCGGTGATTGGATTCGCTACGGACATGCTTTGCCCCGCAGGAACATCCGATATGACTGGTTTGGGGTACCGGAAAACATGCTGATACCCTTACCCCATTATGACTGATGTATGATAGACCAATGCAGCAATACTGGGTCAAAGTGAAAGTTATGTCAATTTTATCATGTGATTTACGATGAGGCAGCCAGGTTTCTGGCGAGTAGGGAAATCCGTTGCTCTAAGCATAGCTAACCAACAGCCAGAGGACACCAACCCCTCCATGTTACAAAATATATAATGCTGGCCTGCATCCGGAAAGCGAGACATAGTCCGTTCATTCTCCTTATTGCGGCCTTGTAATAAGTGCTAAATCACCCAACACGTTCGCAAGATGTTTTGCTCACTGGCATTTGTCGTTCTCGGTGTTGTTATATATTATCTTTGATGACACTGCAGTGCGATAAACGGTTTGTATAACACGAAGGGGCTCAATTGAAACTGTAAATCACAGTCGTACCCATTCGTTGGTAGGGGGAGTAGCCTGGGACAATATGATCCTTCCTGTAGCACCAGAATCTTCCTGGTTCTCCACGTCATATCAAGAGGATCCACGATGCGATATTCTTTGTTGCACTGCGGGTGCAACGAATGTCACATAACCCCGTGCATCCAACTTTGTCTTCTCCGAATGAATTGGATGAACGGAATCTACAGACAGTGAGCCGATATGCTAAAGCAGCGACATAAAGTTGTTATAATACATACTCTGCAGACCCAAGATAAGAGAGTTGCAATGATAATCATGACGAAACCAGTCGCTGCTGCTCCTTCCATGGCGAATAGTAGCTACGCTGGTAGCCAAGTTGCACCTCGCATGTATTGTCCCCATGTTCCCGGTCCTTGAACGGCCATACTCGGTCATGGAGACTGCGGATACCACGACATTGCAACTTAGTCTGGATTGTCCGGAAAGCACAAGAATATTTGGCCTGGAAATACGACTGCCATTGTTCCTCGATGTGGCAACGAAGGGTACTGTTCGGCATAACACGGGATGGAACAACTGCGACGACCACGATTTCCAGAACAGATTGGCACTTGAAAAGAAAGAAGAATATGGTATTTGTCAGTGGTTTATTGCTCCGGTTAACTGTGCCTTTATCCAAAGCCTTGGCTCTGATCATGTTCGCTAAAGTCAGAGCAACTGTCACGATGGGTGATACCACCGTGACCACTGCCGAAAGCCAGGTCGGCAATGAGAGTAATATGGCTGATGAGCGTGAACATGCTAGACTTGAGTTACTACTCATATATGCGCTTCTTCAATCGTTGGATGGGGCCGTAGACTCCCAGGCAAAAAGCTGAGATAGAACACTAAACAAACCCCGAAAGTGGTTGGGATAGCAACCCGGGTAACGGAGACCAATTTGTACATACCAATCTGCTTAAAACAATAAACAATGTCATGATTCCAGATGAGGAAGGCATCTTGTCAGCCTAGTACAGTCTTTGTTGCTGTTCAACGAGGAGAGGAGTCTGAACATGTCAAATGTTGCAGTGAAGGGAAAATCGTATCTTTATAGCTCATGCATGGTCGTGTCAAGCCAAATGGATTCAACACCACACGAGCACCCTCCAACTTCCAGACGAATTCCTCGTATTCCCTTGCTGTTTGTGAGCTCAGCCAAGCCACAGGGTACGAAACTCTTATGTTGAATGGTTCGAAGCTTACCGTATCACACGTGACCCTCTTTACTCTTTTAGGTATTTACGGCATGTCTCAATCATAATTTCCAAACAGGGAAAAACGCCCGGTGCAAAGTGCCTAACCAGCGATTCCACATACTGCAGCAAGGAGCATATACAAAGAAATGGGGAATAGAACAACTGGGCGGAACCTTGTATCATGTCATTCTCAATGGAATTAGGACCGATGTACTAGCATAACGAGCCAAATGGATGTGACGTGGGATGTGCCGGTCTTTATAGAAGGGACATCTTTTAGTCTGGTGTTCCTAATCTCATAAAGATCGTTCAGTGCCCACCGGTCCTCCATCTCACCGTCTTAGCCTAAATTACAGCATCCCCGGTGTCAGAGCTTCCTTGGGCCACCCATCATCGAGGTGAAGAATACACTAACAAATGGAGCAATTTGAGGCACGGAGCTACCAGCTTGAAATGCTTGACCAAAGCCTTCAACAGAATATAATTGTTGTTGTAAGACAAACTAATCATTCTGAAATTATACAGTGCTAATTAAGCACCCAGATGGACACGGGAAGTGGAAAGACTCACATGTATGTGAATTATAACTGGGGAGCCAGTATCTGAGATATTGAATTGACTGGACCTGCTGCAGCGCAAGCATGCAAATAATGGCAGAGCTGGCGCGATGCTCTCATGACAAGGTAGGAGAATATCACATCAGAATTGACAACGCTTCAAACACCTAACCAGAAAGATGGTTTGGTTTCTTGCTCCCACGGTACCTCTTGCAACTCAGCAGAAAGAAGCCATCGGGGCGTACATTCCAGCTATTAAGCTACGACTTTTGATTGGACCGGATGGCGTAGACCGCTGGAGCAATCAGGATACTTGGGATGCTGCGCTTCTGGACATGAGGATAATTGTCTCCACACCTGCCGTTTTGGCGGAAGCCTTGGAACATGGGTTTATCAAGATAGAAAAACTGGCCCTCCTTGTGTTTGATGAAGGTAAGCTTATCGCCCGTGATCGGATTCCATTCAGTTAAGCTGACAGACATTCTAGCACACAATTGTGTGAAGAATAATCCGGGCAACCGCATCATGCATGATTTTTAACATCCTGCACGGATGAGATCTGCTGACGTGTCACACATCCTAGGATTGACAGCCAGCCCAATCATGCGATCGAGGGTCAGCGATATAAGGTAAGTTGTGAATTATCTCCTTCCGGGTAGTAAAAGACAACGACTAAGGGAATGACATTGTAGGAAAATTGAGAGGAACCTTCATGCAGTCAGCAGAACTCCCCAATTAGAACGGCATGAACTCATGAAATATGTCCACTAGCCACGTCTAATCTTACTCGAATATCCTGCGCCATCTAGTGCCATCACTTCGATCAATGTGAAATCTCTCGGAATGTTGCATCAGGTACGGTCCGGAGCATTGCTCACGGCACAACCAGAAGATCCTCTGAGAAGATTTTGCGCCAAAGTCGAGAGAGTCTATGCTACATTGGGGGCCTGGGCAGCCGACTATTTTGTTGTCGAGTCGTGCCAAAGACTTGTGAATCAGGTGGCTATCGACAGCGAAGGTTTATGGGCTGATGCGGGAAAGTTGAGGCTGGGAGAGTTGCTAAGGGTAATCTTAACAAGGGAACGGCTACATTTCTCCGATCAGGACGCCGTATCTGCGAAGGTTGGTTGCTTACTGTCATTCTTGGAAGAGCAATATCATGACACCTTTTCGGGGATTGTGTTTGTCAAAGAAAGGGTGATCGCTCACGCATTGGCAACAGTGATTGCACATCATCCAATGACCCAAGATCTGTTCCGTTGCCAGTCGTGCGTGGGTATAACACAGAGAGCCAAAAAGTGGAATATATGGGACAATCTAGATCAGGCAGGTGTGCACAATACGCTAAGACAATTTCAAGACGGCCGACTGAACCTAGTTATTGCAACAAACGTCCTAGAGGAGGAAATCGATCTGACAGCTTGTAACGTAGTCGTATGCTTTGACCAACCTAGCAACATCAAATCATTCATTCAGAGGCGAGGACGCGCTCGACAAGAGAAGTCTACCTTTGCGATTATGGTCTCAAGTGACTGCGAGACGAAGACGATCTCCCAGTGGCGGGACCTTGAGAAAGATATGATTCGACTTTATCAGGATCATGAGCGGATGGTCCAGGACCTTGAGGCATTGGAGATGCATCCTGAGCCTGTCCCATTCCGGCTGAGGTTGCCCACTGGATTAGTTACTAACACAACTTCCATGGATGGAGTAATGGGTTGACTAACGATCATATTCAGTGCATTACTGACGGCTGAGTCTGCTATTCCGCATCTTCATCACTTCTGCAGTACCATAAGGGCTGAGCCACACGTTGACACTCGTCCGGTGTACAAGGTCGAAAGACAGTGCGGTATGTCCAGGGCTTCGGTGATACTTCCCAGTAGCATTGACCCGTCCCTCCGTCTTAGGCAAGGCGTCTCATGGTGGCTCACGGATCGTGCTGCTAAACGGGACGCTGCCTTCCAGGCATATGCGTCGCTCCACCGAGCCAAGCTTGTAAATGACAATCTTCTTCCATCTTCTCAAGATGGAAATCCATTCCAGGCCCCTGACGAAGCGTATTATGGTCAGGCATCCTCGAGGATCGCCGTACGGGAAAGCCACAACCCCTGGCAGACGACGCCGGGGTTTTCCTCCCAACTAGGAGTGTACAGACACCGGATCTCTATCAAATAGAATATGACATCTCGGCCTGATCTCTCGCTGGTTTTGGTAACATGTGGTAAGATCCCCGCAGCAAAACCTTTGACACTGTACTGGGACAGCCGAACCACGTTTGTGGTGTCTCTGGAAAGTTCAGAACACTCCACCATTTCAGAGGGCCACCTCGAACTGTTACGGAAAACTACCCGCTTCTTTCTCTATTCAGCGAGAACGACCAGTCCTCATAACGAAGACATTGCCGACTATGCCCTTCTCGTGTCTCCTAATGTTTCGTTTGATGATCTGGCAGAATGGTTGGATATGAATCAAGGGTCGCGCAATTGCTTGGACCAGTATGGTGATGACGCATCTGTCATTCCACATGGTTTTATCAGATGCGAATCCCTCCATGGCCAGCCCAACCTTTTCGTGTGTTGGGTGCAACCAACGGAAGGTTCAGAGTTGCAATTGCTATGCCGCCCTTTCCCCAGAAGGAAAAACCTGTTGCATAGAGGTGGATTGCCATCCAAGGAGGCTCAGGTGCGTCTGGACGAGAATGAAATGGCTGATGGAAAGGTTGTTCCTGCCAGACTCTGCAGATCCGATTCTCTCCCTTGGGAGATAAGTCGAACTAGTCTCTTTTAACCGCATTTAACGCACCATATCCAGCGCCTTCTGATGGCTGAGAGCCTGCGTGAGACACTCCTTCGGCCTTCCTATCCTATGGACCTTGAAACCATTGCGGATGCTATCACCTGCCCGTCTTCACGGTGGCCAAGCAATTACCAGCGGCTGGAGTATCTTGGTGACAGCATCCTGAAGTTTGCTGTATGTATCCAACTTTACCACGAGTATCCTCTCTGGCATGAAGGATATCAGTCACAAGTGAAGAATAGCATTGTTTCAAACGGCTCGCTCACCCAGGCCGCTCTGAGTGCGAGACTGGACAGCTTCCTTCTTTACGCACCTCTCGCCACCCGGCGGTGAGTAGTGCCAAAGTCACGAGTGGGCGATTTTTCTACCATAAATATCGAACTATCTAGCAAAATCATGGCTGACGTGCTGGAGGCACTGATCGGAGCTTCATTTTTGGATGGTGGATATCCATCCGCATGGTCAACCATACACCGATTTCTGGAACAGATTCCAAATTCGATGCCGTCTTTGTCAGGACGCCAGACTCCCAGAAGTAGTTTGGTCATTCCACCTGAATTAGACGAGAAAATTGACATTTTGATAGGTCATAACTTTAGTGACCGTTATATCATATGGGAAGCCCTCACGCATCCTTCATGGCGGAGAGACACGAGCACGGGCTCCTACCAAAGACTAGAGTTTCTCGGAGACGCAATTCTCGACATGATTATAGCAAGACAGCTATACCAAAGCAAACCTGAGCTGACTGAAAGTCAGATGACGCAGATCAAGGCTGCCATGGTCAATGGCAATTTTCTCGCGTTCCTCTGTCTCGATCTTGGATTAGAGGAAGATATTGTGCAGATCTGTGAATTACGCAGAGGGGTCTTTGACCACGTCCTGCAGAAAGGTCGCTTGGAGCTTTGGAGATTTATGCGACATGACAGTCCGGACATCCCCGCGGTCCAACAATCCTGCGTGAGTAGATATACTCAACTACGCGAGCTAATTGGACATCATCTCTCCTCGAAGAACACATACCCATGGGCAACCCTGGCTCAACTTGGTGCGGACAAATTTTTCTCTGACCTTATAGAGAGCATAATTGGCGCTATTTTCATTGATTCTGCGGGCCAAATCGAGGCATGCGAGGTATTCCTAGAAAAAATTCAACTGACATGTTACCTAGAACGAGTGCTGAAGGAGCAGGTCCTGGTAGAGCACCCGCGGGCCATCCTGAGCAAGATGATAGGATCAAGCTCGGTCGATTATTATATCACGCGGAATGTTGAAGATACGTTGTTATACGACGTTACTGTCACGGTCAATGGTGAGGTGTTAGCGTACGTCTATGGCTGCCTCTCAAAGGATGAGTGCATTGTGCGAGGTGAAAATCTTGCGGTTGTAAAGTTAGAAAGCACACCCGCATAGGGGTCTGGATATGCTGTACGGCAACCTGCCTTTAGCAAATGAATGCTTATTACTAATGTAACTCTTATCGTTAAATGATAACAGAGCCAGACTGGCTGATCTAGAGCTGTCTCACAATGGTACCACCTCCAAATATTTTCTGAGTGTTTGGCATATATGTCTGAATTAATATACAGTGAAGAAACGTGAGGCTTTGAGCTACAGGCTTTCCGGACAGGTGACCTGACGGCTATAGCCGGTTCTTAACAGCAAAAGGTATGGTTTCTTAGCAGGAGAGAGGGGTAGGGAAGGAGGTAGGTGGTAAATCCGCGAGTTCAAAACATCTGTATCCCAGAGTTGGGATTCCAGGGTTAAAGCCTGGCTGTCAAATTTCCTTGTGGCCATTCACCACTGTGTATCTGTTATAAGATGCTGTCGAAAGTTGCTGATAAGTATCTTCTGATTTGTAGTAATTAGAGAAGGAAAGAACTATCT
The DNA here is from genome assembly GCF_009176365.1 of Aspergillus alliaceus. Lineage (NCBI taxonomy): Eukaryota > Fungi > Ascomycota > Eurotiomycetes > Eurotiales > Aspergillaceae > Aspergillus > Aspergillus alliaceus. The sequence continues at coordinate 273,072 of NW_022474710.1, forward strand.
TTCATCTGATAATGAAGAGAGCTCAGAGCGAAGTAGACGAGTGGCAACAAATCACGAGGAAATATTTGGACCAAGGCAGACTACAGGATAGGGTATTCACCCCGCTCAATCTGGTTTAAGACGGCCTAACCACCCCTAAACTCCTCGACTGAGACCCTAACTTTAATCTGATTTGAGAACTGCATACTCAGCCGATTTTCTCCCTGCCGAACCAAATACTATTTCAGATGCGGAGAAGAGCGCTACCTGTGAGTTAACAAAAGATAACAGCTGCGTGTGGGTCTTGCTCATCCAAAGCACCGGCAGAGCAGCACGACAAAGAGGTGAAGGAAAGGAATAAGGAAGTTTTAAGACAGTTACAGGATAGGTTGGTAAACCCCCAAAGAACGCTACTACTTGTACTAAAGTTTGGTAGAAAGCTGGACGACAAAGTTATTCTTGTCCTTGGTCCTACAGGGATGAGAGAAAGCTTCAGCTTTGTAAATGAAATCTGTCCAGAGAAGTTTGGGCCTAACATGAGTCTTATTACCGCAAAGTGGGATACGGTGGCCGACAAGGAGAAATTGAAATGTAAGGCTGAGAGATTCATTTGTCTACTGAATCTTGGAAACCTTTTAACGTCGGCAAACCTAAAGGCGCATGATTGTGGCGCATCAGGCTCAGTTGCGAGGGCGATGATATAAAGGCCAGCGAAATGAGGAAGTTAGACTTGGTATTCTAAAATACTACGGTCAATGGAAACCGGACAAGCTGGTTATGCCATTTTCGCAATAAAATGTCGCAGATAAGTTAGGAGAAATGTTAATTGCAAGCTCAGTGTCCGTGATTGCTTATGGAGCTGCGGTTAGAGGAACAGTCACCCTCACTATTTCTTTCATACTAGCATAATAAGTCAAATTCGTGGACCGTATTGTTTAAGACGCAAGGTGCCACTTTCTTACTCCCTTCCAACATTTTCCGGGCATTGACGTGGCGCTAAATAGCTGGGATGATAGATAGCTGTCAAGTGCTCATTGGCTAAGTTGATTCAAATGATGTCTGTGAATCTGTAGATTCTTTTATCTATTGTGGATTCTATGACAGTCTAGGAAATACTGTACTCTCTATTGTCTGTAAATATAAAGATCTACTGAGAGGGTCATCTTTGACCTGGTGTAAGTATCCCCACTGATTTAGAGAGTGGGTTAGAGGTCTTGAATTCTGCTGTGGTACAGCGCAGGAAACTCAGTATCCTCTCTAGACTGTGCATAAGAAAAACCCCACTTTGCGTAATATAGCAGAGTTTATCTGATATCCACAGCTTGGTCGTTTCGCCAGTATAAGTATATAAACATCAACAGTACTTCAAGTAGACTATATTAATTTCTAGATTTGAAATAATAAATATTTCCTGGATATTTGTTTATCTTATAATACTACAGTAGATTTGAGCTGAAAGATAACAATAAGTGCCTTATTTAGCTATAAACATTTCCATAAGCAGATAAGTAAGATATTAAACTTAAAAGGTGCGGTACTTCTTCTCATATATCTACAGAGAAGACTATAGGCAGTATAATATTTCGCACACATATAATCCTGCGATTGGCTTGGGCCAGCAAACATGGCAATAAATTGAAGACACGCTTTGTTGGACTATTGCTTCTAATAAATCTAAAGCCACGGTAGTTAACTAACCATATAACAGATTAAATCAGCAAGGTTCATGGAGGCTTATAATTTCAAATCTGCTTTCAAGTATACACTAGGAATAAATAAAGTACTAAATAAACAGATAAATAAAAAGTATCCTTATAAAAATTGCCTCTATAGAGCCTTGGATGATACCTGCTTATCGGAGTCGGAGAGAGATGTCAGTAATCTTATCTGGAATCTTATCAATTTCTTCAATACTAACGCGGCTCCGGGCTAATCTTAAGGATTCAATTTCCAGAATCAACCGATAAACAAAACGAACACACAGGAGGATAAGTAAGAAGATAATGAATATCTTCCGAGATACACTTCTATATTAAATAAGAGAGATTAGAAAGAAGATATACAGCCATAAAAGAAAGTTAAGTAACTTAGATTTGATCCTCCACAGTTCAAGGCTACTATTTAACTTAGACAGTATCATGGAACCGGAATTGCACGTAATAAGAAGCAGGCTGGCTATTTGGCGGTAAAAGACCTTTGTTACCAGCTAGGATTATACCTCTGACATACCCGTTTTCTTTGATATAGTATCCATTTAATGTGGTTTTTCCTTTGGAACGAGAGCAACAAAAGAAGCAAATAAAGAATGTCTATTATTAGTTTATGTTTGTAGCCCGCAGTTACTATTTCTGATAGATCAGAAGAGGACATCCTTTCTCTCAAGGCCAAGCAGCTGGGGAGGTACTGTACAATGTGGAAAATTTAGTATACCGAGTATAAGTTAAGTATAAGCCTGTGAATGGCACTTAAATATCCTGCGGACATGTAAGTAAATACTTACCATAACAACTGTATACATAAAAAATCCAATCCTCGTTCTCCCCAACTGATAATGATATACTATCTATGGAAATATCTAGTACTTATCAGAGTATTTTCCTAACAGGCTTTTCTTCTTTCGTGGTCTCTTGCTACTTGAAACTGGAGGGATTGCTGAATATTCTTATAAGGATTATGAATATTATCTGCTTTATCTGTCAGCTCTAGTGTAATATATTCTTCTCTTTCCAAGTTATTAGAGTGAGTTTCAATGACTTTTAACAGTTTCAGAAAGTGAAATCATTTTGTCCAACATTTCCAGCTTAGCCAGATCCTCAGCACTCTCATGATGGGACACTATAAGCTGTTAGTCAGACGAAAGTCTCCTAGTGAGGTCTATAATTACGGTATGGCAAATTCCAGAAGAGACATACCTCGGCATTAGATATTTACAAATCTTCTATAGATCTCTAATTCTTGATTATGGATAGACAGCTTCTTACTCAGCTGATCACATATAAAGTGACTCTCCTCAGATTCTCCGGCAATGCGTGTTATATCTCTCCGGGCATTGGTAAACTGCCATCGGCGAAAGAATAACGTGTAAATGAAAATATTGACTTGATCTTGATTACTTCGGCCGCTGCATCGTCGATAAACCTCTTCAAAGCAATCTAACTCCGGCTAGCTAGGACAGCGAAGCGGCTTACCACAGATTAGACAGTCTTTATAGTACGCAAGCATACAGTCCAGACCTTCATCCGAAGCAAAACGAGTCATATCTGTCTCCATGTACGATGTTTGCCCTCAATTTAGACATGAGATGCCTATAGAAGAGCCATGACCGTCAGGGTATTACGGCTAGATGCAAATACAGCGCAAATGTTTCTACTCTAGAACTTTGAAGCCTGGGAGCTGGCTAAATTAAATCCATTACGTTCTCGTAACAACTATATTACGCTCTTTTTCGCCAATACATATTGATACGGTAAAGTTAGATGATGGCGTCATATGTATCTGTGAGATATCTGTCTCTTAGGTCAGCAGCCCCACCCGCCCTTCGGCGTGTTGGTCTGTCTCACCTCAACGCAAATTCCCATCTCAACGCAAAAAACGAAGCTATTCAGAGCTCCTATATACCACCACCATGCCTGATTCCTATTCTGATATTGAGACACGTATCTTAAAGGCCTGTGAAGCCGCTCAAGGCCAAAAAAACCGAATATCTCTACATTAGCACGTCAATTTAACGTTCCTTATTACCGACTCCGAGCACGTATTCATGGCTGAGCTACACAAAGCACACGCCCTGTCCCTAAAAAGACCCTTGATAATTCGCAAGAGAAGATGCTGATTTGTTGGATTCATTAGCTTAATAATCTATATAGTTTACCTACAGCCGGAATGATTGAGCAGAGTGCTAACCAAATACTGCAGCGGAATTGTTGCGTTCGTGGACAATTGAACCGTACTTGTGGCTGGTTCCATCGCTGACGTCCTCGAGTATTCCAAGCGGCTGGATGTGGATTACCGTAGTTGGCGGGTTTATCGGTTAGCAGCAATTGAGGCTTTGGGGTTTACGTTTGGTTATTCTAGTTGCCGTTGTTGATCGGCGCTTGCCTTTGCGGATCGACTTGGCGTTGATTCGGCCATGCGGGTTGGCGCTGGTAGTACGGTTGTTGTTGACCATGCCGATACTGATTGGGGTATTGGTTGGGATACCAGTCATTGGTAGGGAACGGTCGATAATACTGGTTGGGTCTGTACTGGTCAGCATAGGGTCCATTGGGGTAGTGACCGGGAATTTGGGCCCTTTGGGGATCAGGTTGATATGATTTACCGTAATGCCGATTGTTTTGCTTTTGATTGGCACGGGACCGATAGGATGGTGCCAGGTTCTGCCACACGTACTCCTGACGTTCAAGTTGTTGAAGAAACTGCGTCATGGTAGTGTCAGGTTGTGGTTGGGGAATATGCTGCTGTAATTGGGGGTCTAATCGATTCCAAATCATGCTCATTTGATTGAACGGGTCATGCATTTCTGCACCACGGGCATGACGAATGACTTCTTCAGCAAATATCTGAGGCGTACGACCAGCTAAGATGTCATTATATCCGAATGACATAGCATTCAGCTTGCTAAGGGCCACTGCAGGATTGGGTTTAAACCTTTTGACAAGCTGGTCCAACCAGCCTTCAGCCATTGGTGCTTGACGAAGGTATCCCTTTTCCATTTCATTGAGCTGGGATGTGAACCAGTTGAGAGCAGCACCACGTAGACAACCTTGAATGCTTGATCGAACAGCTTCCTCACCTCGGTATTGGATAACATCACGCACACGGTCAGTAAAGACATTGACATCCTTGTAGTATACTTGGTTATTTGATTGCTTAACGGCAACGTCGTCTTTTAAGTCAGGCCAGAAGTAGCCGATTTCCTCAATTTTTAAGGAACCATTTGCAGTACCATTGCCAGGAGGCCCTGGAGGTCCTGGTTGGGGAGTAGCTTGGCTTTGTTGACCATCTTCAAGCCGTCCTAATCGTTGCTCAAGTCTTCCTACTGCATTTGCCAGTAGATTAAGGGTCTCTTGTAGATTTCGATCGATTGACACGTTCGATGGATTCCGAGCATGATGACTTGATGACCCAGGGTCAGCCATGGTGTCAGTAGTAGTAGGATCGTCGATACAAGGTAGATCGTTGTCAAACAGCTTCTTTGCAGTGGAGCCAAATGACTTGATCCTCTTACGGCTCCTTGAGGTCCTTCGCGCTGTAGGGGGATCCTCAGTAGATAATAGGTCCACTGATGACGGTGTGCTTGTAACTGATTGTGATCGTGCTCGAGACTGTGATCAAGTTCTGGCCAACTGCTCGATAGGTCGTGCTGTATCGTTACAGGTCATCAACCACTCGTGATATTCAGGTAGGTCTATCGTAGCGAGGGTCTTGGTAAGGTTGACAAATTCAGCAATCGCTCGATTTAACAAATTGTGATCAAGTGACCAATCGGGAGGATAGGTGTAGTGAGTAGCGGAACGAGGAGGTGACCGGTTCTCTCGGTAGAACTCTGCAAGTAGAGAGGTCTGTTTATCAAGTAGATTAATAGGCGTTTGATGAGCCTCTCTAAACCTTGATATCTGATGACCTAGCTCAACGATACGTTGGCTCAGCCTAGACATCGAGGTAGAAGCAGAACAGGGACATTGGCCAATAGAATGATAAGATTAATGATGACTTTGATAATCAGGTACGATGACGATGGGTGTGGGACTAAGAGAATAGAGAGAATGATGGTTGGTTGGTAAAGACAGAGATATGTGGGTAAGTGCTGGACTTAGACGAATCCGGAGGTTTGTGGGTCCCGTGATTCGTAACGTGATTGGCTAGTAGGCGATCCGACCGTAACACTGGCGTGCGGAAGCCCCACACAGGTCAGCGCAGTACAGCTTCAAAACAGCTGTTTTTATCAAGCTTTTATCAGGAACATAGTAAACGACCCTTGAGGCAACCCTCAGGAAAGAAAAAAGACATGCTACCAATTGTTGGGTGCTTCTGATTATGGTGTGGAATGATTGATTTTCTTAAGCTGCAGGAGCAGGATGCTGCTAAGTTCTACATACAAAGCGGTGAAAGGGGCGGTACAGCAAGGTAGGCAGAAAGGAACGGGAGCGACATGGAGACGCATAATGGTGGAATAGAACGTAGAACGCAACAGGAATATAACTGACAGGCTATCCCGTACAGTTGATAAGAACTGGGTATATTACTTTATTAAATGCCTCCTGGAGGAGTTTAAGCTTATTTAGTAAAAGCCAAAAGACAAGAAGTACCTTAATACAGAAGATATAGATATTTTTTAACATTGGTATAATTACTTAGAGCTATTTATCAAGCAGATTCCCCCCAAAATTTATATAACTTTGATAAAACCAGTTTCTAACTAGGACAAGGAAAGACTTAAAAGGTTATGACTACTATATATCTGTAAGCTGCAAGGGAGAATCTAACTAAAGAAATAGATAAATTAATCTCTATAATTAAGTATATTGCAGCAGACAGTTTTATTCTTTCTCTATACTTTATCTTTAAAGAAAAATATTATCTTGAGTGGTGGTATAATACAGATATTCCAGAGGAATATTAAATAGCTCTATCTTCTAAAGGCTATACTATAGATAAGATTGGCCTTGACTGGATTCAATACTTCTACTGTCATATAAAATGCCGTATCTCTACTAAAAAGATATTTAACTATTACTTTTTAATAGCCACGAGTCCTATCTTACCTATAAATTTCTTTAGTTCTGTGGTTAACACTATATTATACCTTACTGTTTTCCTTCTCATATAACACATCTTGTACAATCTCTTAATAGATAATCTTTTCAGATCTATAAGTACTTTTATTATAAGAGAAATAATGAACTTGCTTAAAGAGATACTGAGATAGATGATAAGAGTAATTTCTTAAAAGAGATTCTATTTATATAATGACTTTTAAACAATATATAATCCGGGATGCCTTTAAGAAGCAAGGCCTATATCCCTTGAATTCAGAGAAGATAATAAAGTCTCTGCGTGAGGCTTTAGAGACTGCTCCAGGGCTTAAGATAATTACAACACTATTACCACCACTATCAAGCTTATTGCTGCCACCTACAATACAAGATCTTCATTAAAGTATTAGGAAAGCATAGAGCTTTATTGATAATAGCCCTGAGCTTAATTAAAGCTTTATACAATACCTTGACTGTATATTCTAGAGTTCACTAGAAGCCACTGAACTAGCCGCTCAGCTTAAAGATAATCTACAACAACAACTTCAACACTGAAAGCCTTAAGATAGACAGAAATTATAGAAAAGGGTCTGATATAATGGGCCACTAACTGTATATGATATAAAATGCCGAATTGCGGATTGTACTGAGGTAGAAAGAATAAAGGGTCTTAGGCAGATTGGAAAAATGGGAACTTTAGAACACAATAAACCACCACAACAGGCAGATATAGGGGATCTGCCTAGTACAGAAGCCAGTCAGGTAGATAAGGAAGGCCCTAGACTACCATTTTGGATAGATACTCAAGGCGATGTTGTGTAGGAGCTTGAATAGCTTCATTTTTTGTGTTGAGATGGGAATTTGCGTTGAGGTGAGGCAGACCAACACGCCGAAGGGCGGGTGGGGCTGCTGACCTAAGAGACGGTTTAGCGCTGCTGATTGAGGAAATAGGTCCTCTGGGTTTTTAGTGACAGAGGCCCACCCAGTCCGGGAACTAACTCCGGTGCCCATCTGTGAAGCATACTGCTCTCTGGCACCAAAACACTGCAAGTACATCTGAGCTTGTCATCTAACAGAGAGCACTTCTTAAGAACTAGTCGGATTATCTTCAAGGGATGCTGGAAGACAAATTCCGACTTCCCGCAGGGATATCGCCTAGGTCCATCCAAGGTAGTTCTTGATCTTGTGTCAAAGCCCTAAGAAAGACTCATTTGCCACTATAAAGACACCGCATAATGCGAATGAGTTGCACGGCCACCACTCGCTGAATATGTGGTCAACCAATCTAATGCCTCGGGTATACAGGTCTCCTAACAGGCCTAGAAGAAGAGTCAAGACTCCTCCAGCAGGCAAATGATCTGTTGGTCGTCCAAAAGAGCGATGGAGTTGGCAAGAGAGACGGCGGAGATGTTGATGCTCCATCCCCACTGTCTGAGCCAGACATCAGATTGCAGAAGCTTGACCATAGCTACAAGACCGGTGAACGCGTTGTATCGTATCCCGATTCTGGTCAGACTGGCCCTCTAGAAATGGTCAATTACCTCTCCGGGAAGGTCGGCAATGCGAATGATCAAGTAAGCATGCTCTCCGGCCTGGAACAATCACAATTGCGGGTATCTCCAAAGCGTGGCTAGATGCGCTTCGTTCGTACTATTCTACTCCATTTACACAAGGACCCATCTAGGCAAATATCGGCTCTGAACTTGCTCTTGTTCCGCAAGTTTCAATGCGGGTTCATCAAGACCTATTACCTGATATGTACAGATATCACCTGCATATCAAGTAATTTTCGACATTGGCCGGCATTCAGGTCAATGTCGTTCTTCCTAAATAATACTGGTGTTGGCTGAGTTAAGCCAGTGGCTTAGTTGAGCATGCTTAGTTCAGCCAACATAAGACGAGCCAATCACAGTGCGAATACTAGGAGTCTCATTGTGTGGCTCAACTCAGCTTATATATAGCTTATTCGAGGGTAAAGACATGCCACGAGAAGAGAAAAAACATATTTAAAGCTGCTATATACTCACTGTTTTGTGGAGGAAATCACAACAGACCTGGTCATATTCTCTAACAAATAAACTGAAAAGAAATCATGGACCTTCTCACTCTGAGACTTCCTCGCAAGCCCGACTCTATGGAATACACCCGGTAGGAATTCCTCGACCCTGAAAGTCCCCTAGACTTTGTTTAATGAATCACTGTTCTCAAGGTTGGGAAAATCTGGTCTGAAGATCTCCAAAGTCATCCTGGGTGGAATGTCCTTCGGTACCTCCGACGGTTGGACGATTCCAGAGGAACAGGCGCTGCCTATACTTAAGCATGCTTTCGACAAAGGCATAAACACCTGGGACACGGTAAGAAACACCCTATCTCAAACCTGGAAGCCACTCTTCTAACTAATCGTTTGTACCCTAGGCTGACGTGTATTCGTTCGGCGAATCGGAGCGCATTATCGGCAAAGCTCTGAAAGAATACAATATTCCCCGTGAGCGGGTTGTCATCTTGTCCAAATGCTTCAGCGGGGTTCCTAACCCGGATGAGCTTAATGGTCTATCAGACCAAGAAAAACTGATTCGGATGGCCATCAATGATGGCATCATGGTGAACCGTATCGGGCTATCACGCAAGCACATATTCGACGCAGTGAATGCCAGTATCGAGAGGCTCGGTACATATCTGGATGTCCTGCAGATCCACCGGCTCGACCAAGAGACTCCTCGTGAGGAGATCATGAAAGCGCTGAACGATGTGGTAGAAAGTGGGAAGGTTCGATATATTGGCGCAAGCTCGGTCCGTTATCCTCCATCTAGCATGGATATCCAAACTGATTGTTTTGTCTTTCTTCCAGATGCACGCCTGGGAGTTCCAGGCTCTGAATGCTATCGCCGACAAAAACGGCTGGCACAAATTCATCAGCATACAAGACTATTATTCACTTTTGAATCGCGAAGAGGAGCGGGAGATGTTCCCTTACTGCCGTGACGCCGGGGTTGGTATTATCCCTTATTCTCCATTGGCGCGTGGCCTTCTTACGCGTCCCTACGGGGTGACAAAGGAGCAGCCGACCCTGCGCCAGAAGACCGATTTTACTTCACAGATGATGATCGGTCCAATCACACAAGCCGATATTGCGATTATTCACCGTGTCGAAGAGCTGGCTAAAGCGAAGGGCTGTAGCATGGCGCAAATCGGCATCGTGTGGTGCTTGAAGAAGGGCGTTAACCCCATCGTTGGATTTTCGAGCGCTGGACGAGTGGACGAGGCTGTAAATGCCGTGTCTCTGTTCACCGATGGCTTGTTGACTGATGAAGATATGGAACGGCTTGATGAGCCGTATATTCCAAAAGCCCGTGCGGGGTATTAAACGCAATTTCTAGTTCTTTGGATTCCTGTGTTCACATCAATGTTGATACTGGAGCAGCTCACAAACGTCTAGTAGGATTATTTTCTAGTGCTGTACCGACCGCCATCTGAAAAGATTCGTAAAAGTCTTTGGACACGTATGGATGCCAGTCATGATAAGCACGCTCATAGTAAAGCGCATACTTGCTCTCAGCATCAACCCGCTAGAGAAATACCCTCTACGGACCCGCATGTGCCTCCTTAAGGGGCTATCTGACAGGGGTTTGACAGTAGTTTCGATTGATGGAGAGCATCATACGGCTGCAGCCCCTGATGACAAGAGAGCTCTGGCCTTTTAAGACTAGTTCATGATGACAAGACGTGCCTATAGGATAAAACGTTGTGTTTAATAGGGTAAGATGGTCTTTCCTCCAGAATTACAAGACCTCCTACCATTGGTAATCGATGACTTGATTCCCATGTGCGCCGCATTTAAACTGTTCGGTATAATCTGCGTGATAATACTTAATAGATCTATTGAGTGATCTAGGAATGAGCGAATAAGACCAGCGTAGTACTGCTTCTTGCGCGACAATGATGCTCTTGAGCAAAATATCGAGCGTTCTAGTACTCAGCTCTACTTAGTATTTAGTAACTATGAGAGGACTCTTCGCGGATCTCTTGACCAAAGTGATCAGAGACTTAGTTTCGTTAGCCTATATAGTCTCGACACCGGCTTGGACACGCTCGGCTTATGCGCTATCAAGCGTCGATAAGTTAATCCCATCACTTTAATTGAAATTCATGCTGCTGCCTTTATGGACCTGCAAGGCAGCCACTTCTAAGGGTCGTTGCTCCTAAGCCGCTTCACTCTCCCATCGGATGACCTCTTCAGCCCAAGCTTTAGCATTTCGTTCAAGCCTGACGTTATACTGTTGCAGAATTTGCGGTTGGTATCAGCTTGGTAGTCCATATTGTGGGAAAAAGCAGTTGGCCATCTCTTCTCTCAAGCGCTCCACCCGCTGCTCATACAATTGCTGGTACCAACCAGTCATAACCTTTCGCCAAGCTATGTACCCGGAGGTGGAAGGAAATCCTTTTTCTTATGTCTCTTTCTGTCATCCGGTATTCCTCAAAAATGACATGTAGGTACTTCAATCATGGTCCGCACCATGCATCGCATCTCGCATGTAGTCCCGGAGCTTAGCTTTTCGATATATCGCCGTTCTAGCTTATATTTTCTATTCTTATCGGGTAGTACATTACATGATGGTTATCGAGGCCTCCCATATCTCTCTGGGTTACCTCACTGCCGCATCATTTTCTCCTTTTTTGTGGTGCATCCTGGTGACAGACTTCAACAGCACGGAATTGAGGGGACCATGCGGCGAAACTGCGTACTTGATTGTACTTGGCAGATCAAATTCCTTGATGTAATTTCATAAAAAAGGAGACATCAAAACGGTATGAAGGCAGATTGTTGTCCAGTACTATCAAACATAACTTTCTAGAATTTTTAGTGAAGCGTATTGTTATGTTTTCTTCTCTGCATTGGTTAGAACAGAAAGCAATTGTTCCATCCAAGGGCGAGCTGTCTTAACCTATGAAGTCATGCCTGTCTGCCGATATATCTATCCGAAACCATCACTTGCCTCGGGGGCAGAACTTGGCGAGAAAGACTAGAAAGCTGATATCCGGCTAGCCATCTACGGGGTACTGCGGGAAAACTTATTGGGGTTAAGCTTGGCGATGGTAGGAGTCTGTCTCTCATAGTTCATGAAGAACAACCATACTAAATATTTGCGGGGTGGTGATCGTTTCATGGATGGGCACTTTGGAAATCTATCAGGCAGCGTATTTATGTAGGTAGGTATGTGGCCAAGACAAGGTTCACTGATGCACTGTAGAGTATACAATGATCATATTCAGACCTTATCTAGATACACGATTGAACTAAGCCCAGTGGGAAGGCACAAGATATTTTTGCCATAGAACGCTAGTAACCGCAGTCTATGGTACTAATAGGTATACTTGTATCTAGGATGCCTATCCCCCAGCTTGGCAAACTGCTCTTCGTACGGCAAGTCCTCTACCCCCACTAACAAACGCACCGACTCGCTTTTCTTCCTGTGATTTAACACCCGCAACAAACAAACCTGCACCACCGCCAGCACCATCGCGATAACGGTTAGGGAGAGATTGAACCGGGCCCCTAGCTCATAGTAGGGCGCGGACTTCTCAGGGTAGATCCACGTGCTCATGATCCCCCCGACATTCGTCGCTATAAACGCCATAGCAACGGCGGTTGCCCGCCGAACATGGCCGGCCGTGTTATTGGGCATCCAACTAATCAAGCAGGGGGCGCACGCATATACTCCCGTCACGAGGAGCACGAGGGCGGCGTAGCGAACGCCAATGCTGCGGCCATTGATAGCCAATGCGGCACCGATCAACGCAATCCCGCTAGTAGCGAAGGCACCGACTCCGCGCTGCTGGTGACGGTCGGAGAAGTAGGCGGTCAGCATGGTTACGACGAATCCGCAGGCGTACGGTGGCACCGTCATGAGCTGTGTCTTGGTGGGGCTGTACCCGAGCGCCTTGACAATGGAGGGCGAGAAGTACGCGAGGCCGAAGAGACATGCACCATTGCAGAAGAGGATGAGACACAAGATCCACACATGCAGGTTCTTCAGGACCGATATGACTTCTTTGAACGTGACCTTAGTGTCTGTCTCGAACTTGTTCCCGTCTTGCTGCAGCCGCGCAATGCACCGCTGTGCATGCTCGGGTCGGAAGGTGATCATTTTGTCCGGGCCGTTGGGCAGTACAAGGAAGGAGAAGAGGCCGAAGCAGACGGTGAAGAGGCCTTCCAGCAGGAAAATCCACTGCCATCCTTTCATCCCTCGAAGGCCGCTCATCTGTTGGATAGCGGCGGCGAGCAGGCCCGAAAAGGCTCCACTGAGGGAAGCGGCAGAGAAGAAGAGTGCGATGCGGACCTGAAGTTCATGTCGGCGGTAGAAGTTGGACAGAAAGAGCACAATACCAGGAAAGAGTCCTCCTTCGAGCAGTCCAAGAAAGAATCGGCAGGCAAGGAAGCCGGAATAATTGTGGACCTGAGATTGAAGTGTTGTAACTAAGCCCCAGAGGGTGCACAGCGTAGGCAGAAGGATTCGCGGACCGACGACTTTCAGCAGCAAATTGGAGGGGAGCTCGGAAACCACGTAGGGGACATATGTCACGGTAATAGCTGAGGGATTAGTATGGCACCGGCGATACTCTCCGAAAGGATGTACCTGTTTTATATTGTAGATCCGTCAAGTTCAAGTCTTTTTCCAGGCCAGCCTTTATTACTCTGGTTAGTAGAGTGCCGTATGGGAGCTTGACGGACAAAACTCACCACTCGCGCATTTCCAACATTTGCACGGTCCAACCACGCCAGAAGATACAACATAAGTGTCATCGGCATCAACAGCAGATCCAGTCTCAGAACTGTCTGTCGATCAAGTTTTAGTGTTCCCTCATCCAGTGGAATCTCCTCAATAGCATTTTTCTTGGCCTCTGAATCCCCAGCAGGGTCGGCGAACGATTTTGCGTCAGCCATTGAAACAAGGAAGCGGCGTGTGCAGCCCGATAACCATGGGGAAACTTCAATGTGCGTCTTAGACACCACCTTTTATACCGACGATTCCGCAGGATTGTTCCCGATGCAAGGGATGCAGGATATGTAGAACTGCCGGACAGCTGGCCACGGATACGAGATGTGGCTCTTGGACTGTGGGGGGACTGGTCTAGCTTCACGTGGTACGTGGAGACGACGGCCAATTGGCATTCTTATTGAATCCAAGACCCCTGACTACTTTAGGGAAGAAATGGTTCGTTGGGATAATTCCCTATCTTGCTTCTGAAGATGCGGGGACACTAAGCGAGGTCCGGATTGCGGGGGGGTGTTCTCGTAATTATAAGCGGAGCTATAATGCCTCGAGCTGGAGGGTACATAGACGATGGAAAGATAGTGTTTAGATCCCTTGAGGTATAAATACTGTCAACGGATAATTATCTCGCTGGAAAGATGATCGTGGTTCCTAAATCAAAGCTGTACAAGGTATTATTAGCAATACAGCGACAACAGATCACGTGGTATGTGTGATTTTACCAACGTTTTTTTTGTACATAACCTATCCCGTAAAACTAGCCCACTGCACTTTTGGCTCTCACCCGTGAAATACGGTATTGGATGTCCAAATAGCGTGCTCCCCCGAATAGTAACATTACATCTACTGCATAAAACACCCTTGATATGACGTGGCTATAATTGACAGTATTTAACTCGCGTCGTACTTTATTGGAATGCCATCTCGTACTGTCGTTGTGCAACTTTTTAAGTGGATTGATAATCGAATAGTGGAGGCGGAATTAATTCCGGACGCTCTTGTTAAGCAAGACCAAATATCGGACCCGCAGCAACCCTACTCTGCATATATATAAAGGGACACCTCCGGCATTGGTACACTGTACAAGATCGCAACTTATCATTTGCAGTTAAGGTTCTTTGTCTTCCCTTGTAGCATCATCATACGCAATGGTCCTCAAACTCTACGGCTTTCCCCTCTCGACCTGTACTCGGCGAGTGCGCGTTGTACTCGCGGAAAAGGGTCTCGAGGACGAGTTTCATAGTGTGGATTTGACCAAGGGCGAACAAAAGGCAGAGACCTATCTAAACAATCTGCAACCCTTTGGCAAAGTTCCCGTTCTACACGATACCGAAACGGGTATTCAGATCTTCGGTTCGCATTTCCCCCTAGCAGTATGAATGAAAACAGCGTGCTAATATTGACCTAATAGAGAGTAGAGCGATTACTCAGTACATTGCCAACAAGTACTCTGGTCAAGGAGCCCAAATTGCTCCTCCGGAGTCTGATCTGAAGGCCTGGGCTCTATACCAGCAGGTATGTAGTTATATACCCATATGATTCGTACAGTGCTGACTGATGCAGGCTCTCTCCATTGAACAATCTTACTTTGACCCAGTGGTTTCTGAAATTGCATACGAGAAGGTCTTGAAGGCCCGCAAGGGTCATGGCGAGACCGACGAGGCCCGCGTCAAATTCCTGCTTTCGCAGCTCGATCTCACCCTTAAGGGCTACGAGCGGGTCCTTTCCAAGCAGAAGTACCTTGCAGGTGAGCAAGTCACAGTTGCCGATCTCGCGCATTTGCCGTATGGCGTATTTGTGGAGCCGTTCGGGTTTGCCGAGTTGCTTCCTAAGTATCCGCATGTCCAGAAGTGGTGGGAGGAACTGAAGGCCAGAGAGAGCTGGAAGAAGGTTACGGCTTAAAGTTCCATTCCTTTGTAGCTAAAACGTTAAGCTGGCCTCCATAGTCTAGTCGATGCTGTCATTTAGAAGTGATAGTCAATATGATAACTCACGAGTCATGTCAAGACGTTTAATTCATGTATTACTTACAAGAGATAGATTATATTTTGCTTCTACTGTGACAACACCTACTCCTATTAACTAAAGCCGCAACGTTTTAAAAAGAAATAATGTATTACCACGATATGAACGAACTATTCTGGCATACTATTCACGACACGGCACGTTTGCTTATTTTCGAAAGCCTCAGACTGTCCTTCGGAACTAACTCTAGTCGCATCTTCACACGTTTGAAACTATATCTATAAAAAGTCCATCAAAAACCCCAGTCAAAAGCCCCACTGTTTAACCCATATCTCCCACGATGGCTTCATCAATAGGACCGGGATCCCGCATGGCTTTACTGGCCACCTGGGTCGTTGTGGTTTCTGTCACAGATACGGGGCCTCCAGGGCCGTGGAACATGCCACGATAAAAGTCTAGGATCTCTAGGGCTGGCTTGTTCAGCAGATCAGCATCAGTTGGATTAGTAATTGACTTCAATGCAGCGATCCAGACATGCGCATGAACGGCCACAACATTATAGTACTCATGAATGGCGGGGATCAGTGATTCCCAGCTTGCAGTTTAAGGGTTGACTAGGTCAAAAGTGTTTGCCCGTATGGAACTCTCGGTACCGCGTCGGGACTCCGTGATGTCAACCACAATCTTGGCTGTAATATCTTAAAGACGCCCTTAATGAAAAATCCCGATGTGAGGAGCGATGTAGAGGAAATGGGAGCACTTACCACTGGAATCTAGTCGACCGGCATCTGACCAAGCGTCCGAGTGATTTTTTAGAGCGTTTTTGAAGTTGCGACGAGTGAAGGTAACCACTCCTGTCGGTACCAGGGCCCTTTCTCCGTTGCTGGTCCACCCACTTGTCCAACTCGATAAATACTTGTCGGTATTCCACAGTGAGAGGAGGAGATGGAACAGATACGCTCGGCTACAAACTTGGATTCTCCATAACCCTGACGCAGCACCACATCAGGTTTCTCTAAAGGTATCTCAGAAGTGGATGGGCCATGCTGGGAGATCCATGCACCCACCGTAGAAATAGAGGAGGTAAAAAGGATATGTGCAAAATGGGCGGATTGGAGGCTGAAATCGACGAGACAACGAACATCTCGGATATGAGTGTCCTCAAATGCTAACCTTGTGGATGACCAGGTCCACTGATTTTTGTGAGTTCTTTATATCTATCAAGGGATAAGCCAAAGTTTACTGCACCAAACTGCGCTTGTAGAACTCGACACGCTTGTCAAAGTCGGGTGAGATTAGGAGTCCTTTTCTGCAAAGCCCCGAAGCTATCTCTCTTTGGAATCCCTCACCCTATTGAGGCAATAGATTTTAGGAGTCTCCGGGCCATCGAGCAATTCCTTAAGAGTAGATGAGCTATGGCCCCATAGAGCATCATGTTCCTACATTGACCCAACTGAATACCCGCGCTACTGATATCTACCAGCTGATAAACGGGAGTTCCATAGATGTGCGTCCAAGAGCATTCCCAGTCTTTGCGGATGTTCGTGACGTTACCCAAGTCCACTTCTCCGCATTCATGTCTGAGAAGGGGGTAGGTGAACGTTTCCTTATTAGTTCCCCGGCAACTACAGCTATCAGGAAGTGTACTACATTCTTCGATCCGACGTCCCCGTGATTAGGAAAAGGGTCCCTATTGGTCGGCCCAGTCAATATGAACTTCCAACTATCAGAGTCTCCGATGAAAAGTCCAAGTCACTTCTCAACGCTTCCTTCCACTCATTACAGGAAACTATGAGAGACACAGCACATAGTCTCTTAGAGCTGGAGAAGAGATTGAACGATAGAATGAACTGTCAGGGATAGGGAAGTGGGATTCATTTCATATCCATGTACATTTCCCTTTGTAGCTAGCAGAGTCAGTATAAAGGCACACAATGAATATTAGCAGTTTCATATAGTAAACCAGTGCATGCCACCTGTAACAGCGGTGGTGTCGAACACGTGTATACGATTGGCGACCTTGCCACAGGAGTCTACAGGCAAAGGCATGCAGCGTTTACCTTTAGTGGAAGCATATATTTCCCGCAATTTGATGGTCAATTATGTGCAACAGTATGCTAGGTCTTTGGCATCGTCTCCGGAATATGATTTTTGAATTAGGGTTTTATGCAGAGGATGCAATATTACGGTATGATCGTCCCAGTTATTGGGGCTTATGCGTCTATGCAATCCGCACCAGCTTTAACGCTTAGCATAACATTTGTTGTGTTGATTGGACGTTGCATAACATCAGGGATTATGAACGTGTAGGGGGCCTAAAACTCCCCTTCGTCCACCCTGCCTTGATAGATGTATTACTTTACGTCGCGGCCACGCTGTCAACTACCGAGGAGGAACTAATCCTTTCGTGCAGAGGAGTAGATCACGGACAACAAGAATGGATCTCTCATACGAGATTCACCGAAGTCTAGACTCCGTAAATACGATGGGCTAAGAAAGATCGGGCTAATGAACTGTAATTTAGTACCCTTTCTCACGTTACTTCCATCCTGGTAGGAATTTTTAGGCTTATGAGCTTTGCCACAGTAGGAAATGAGGTGTGAGCAAAAAGCTGGCTACGTTTCATGTACTTTGTGTCATGGGCGCGGCGCGGCTTGCGTCCGTCCGGATGCAGAGGTGCACCCAGACATGTTGGTATTGTGTAAGAGAACCGGAGCTTTTCTTTTCTCGTAAGCGGCATATTAAATGAAGTCGTTGACTCTCCTATATAGAGACAATAATAATTATACACCGCAGTGTCTGATAACAGGATCACAGGATGTCTCCTATCCAGGACGGGAAAGAAGCATCCAGAGCCAAGCTGAGAAGGCTGATGAGTTCATATTGTATAAGCAGTGGTCAAGACCGTTCCTTCACGATTGGCTGAGTCTATCTGGCAAGATACGGCTGTTTTCTCGCCCCGGTTCTGTATCTTAAATATGCCGCTAACAGTCTACAGCATCCAAAACGCCACTACACTGTTTTCCTGCTCAATGGGAAGAATTGGCACAAGCCAAAACCGGTCACTTTCTGGGGGCACTGCGTGACGGTATAAACTATTACCAGGTATCTGGAAAGAACGGATTTAATACCAACCTAACCCACGGCCGGCTAGCCAGTATTTACGGCACTTCCTCTTCAACAGGAAACGATTGAAGTCTTAGAAACATTCTTCACTCGTACAGCGAATGTGTTCCCACTATTTCCCTCGAAAATATTTACTAGCGTCTTTCTCAACAGATATAGTAGAAGACCTCCCCGTGACCCATCCCGGTGGGCTTGCCTGGATATCGCATTAACAATTGGCTACCGTTATCGGTCACTCTACAACCCTGGATCCAGTGAATAAAGAGTAAAGTCTCAGGTCTATTATAAGAAAGCAATAGCTGTGGTTCCTGATACCCTGCTGCGCAAATATGACTTAATGAGCATTTAAGCCCTCATCGGTATTGCGCGTTGGGTGGATAACCTTCAGCCAACTAGGCAGATACTAACAATGTCTAGCAAGTATACCTTTCATGTAAAGGCATCGTGAAACCCATTTACAAGAGTCTATTATCCATAGCATTCCGGTCGTGTCACTCCTTCGGACTTCACGGCAACCGCGTAACTCCAGGCCCCACGCCAGAGAATAACAGCAGCAAATCCTTGTTCTGTGGCTTGGTTACATGATGGATGAGATGTAGGTCGTTTCCTTACGAAAATATGGTACAAGGCTAACTTGTATGGTCAGATACCGCCCTTCCCAGGGTTTGCCGCCGTGTGGAGTATCAGGCGACCTCGGTGTGGATATCCCACTTCTAGAACTAGTGGACGAATCCCCTATACAGATGTCCAACATCGGTGATGTGGATATCTTCCTGCGCTGTGACCGGCTTTCCGCCATTCGCCGCAAAATAAACCAACCCATCCTGCAATTGATCACAGATCAGAATATCAAAGTAGGCAATATATTATTCAACAAATCAGTGAATACTAAAAGGCAAAGTCCGGCTAACAATAGTATAGAGAATGGACGATAACATATATATATATAAACCGAGAACTTCAGCTAGCCAAGACACCAAGTCGGTATACAACCCGAGAGGGCTCTCAGCCAAACCCATTATTTCATCGCGCAAGATCCGCGGCTTTGGAAAGTGCAAAAAAAAAAAAAAAAAAATTCAAACAGGCTAGAAAAGAGTAGACTTCACCATACGCTTCGGGTATATACTAAAGATAATTGACATAACTCTCCCAGGGAGACATATCAATATCTTGTGTGACTATTTAAATAGAATACAAGCATCTATCCAAGCACAGCTCCGGAGAGGCTATATCTGGTTATATTAATGTCTACCGGAGATTGAGTAAATAGCGGGACAAAAACTATTATTGAATACACCCATGGAATTACCTAGTATCGTAGGCACCTGACATGTGCATAGTGATTTGACCACCTACGGAAGTAGATGGATACACAGTCTTGTTCGGTCGTCGAATCAATGTTGCGAGTATAATTGCGGCCCGCTGTTCCAGGCCGGCCCGTAGAGACTGCTGCTAAGAGTCGCTCTTCCCCCCGAGGGGTTCATCGGCCCATTCGAAAGTTAATATTGATAAGGCAGGCACTTGGATTGGCGGCCAATAGCGATTGCCCCGCCTCAGGCACCTTTGTATTACCGCTATCCTATCGCGTGCGTGATCTTAGCGACCCCCTGCAGCCTGTTTCCGTTGGAGGCAGTTGACCTCCACGCCACAGCACAACGAGTATTTTGCACGATGGTCATAAGGCCGCCAAAGGCTAGCAATTTCCGTACGAGAGTATGAGGAGGAGCATGCAATAAGGCTGGTTAGTGGTAGAATCTTAGAAGAGCAGAGAAGTAGAAATATCTGTCAGGCAAGAGAAGTTCTAAAGAGACGAAGATAGAGGCCCTATTTATTTGTATTTTATGTGATGGAAACACCGCCAATAGAAGAGAAAACTGTAATTTTGTTCAAGTAGAAACAGGAACATGAATTAGAAATTTAGACTGGTCTACAAGGCTTGAGACGGAATCATCATAAATAATTATAACTCAGCTTCTCGGACATGCCGGTCCAATTATAGGAGATTATCTAGACCATCGTTGATTTTATCAGCATAATATGTGTGGTAAGACTTTTTCTTAGCTGAAGATATATCCTAGTAAGTAGAGCCGGTATAGCTTACTGAGTTAACTTCACCGCTACTAGAGCTTACTAGTCTTTATTCTAATTTAATATACGGTACTGGACCCCTGTTACTGTTCGGTCTCAACAAACTACTGTCAATATGATATAACTGTAGGTCTTCAGGTTAGGTTAGGTAACATCAGAGAGGTCAAGTTTTTGTTTATTTAGCAGGAGTGTCAAAGAGCCTATAGCCTAGTTTCTAACAGCCCTGGGATATAGACTACCGATTTTAGCCAAATACTCCTCCAGTTATATTAGCCTACAATAGAATTAAAATACTGCTACTCAGTTATTATTAAGTTAGTGGCATCAAGGTCGGACTTGCTTTGGCGGGTCGGGGAGGGTGGCTATAGTATAGATTTTAATAGGTTGCCATCCGGATGATTCGGCCGAAGGCTATCTGCAGATACTGACAGGACTAAATTAAGCGGTTGGCTAGAATAGTTGACGACGTCTTGAGGTCGGCTGACTTGCAACTTCAGCTAGCCATCCTCTTTCCCTGCACTTTTTCGGCCTCTACTGCATTAGCAAATTTAGCTAGCATACCAAGGCTGGCTGAAATCAACTTTACTGTAACAATATAGTCACACCTGGCATATTCTTATACAACATAACTCACACAAGCACTAGACGCACGGATAAAGGAGAATATCAGTATTGCCATCAACCACCCCTGAGTGGATTAACCGTTGGCTAAAATCCGGCAAAACTTCTCCGCGGGGGCCGCAAGGGTTGAGCGGCTGGCTGAAAGTTGGACGGTGCCAATTTCGTCATTTGCTATTATGTAGGGTCTCATTGAAATGACAGCCAAGTCTACCCGCAGGGCGAATTCGGCCTCTAAATGTAACCCCTCCGTTGTATAGAAGCGCGACGGTTGATGATCCTTGTCTACACTGTGGCTAGCTGCTGGTAATATTCTATCACGATCATAGCACGAATCATTCTAGAGCCCCGCTGTAGCTTAACGCTAAGTTTACTAGGGCTGTGCACCTGTAGAATGCCTTACTGGTTTATTGTACGTCATGCTCAGACCTGTTGCGCACAAGCTCTGTACTGAGGCTTCTGAGCCTTAAATAAATACAGAACAAAGAATCTAAATCAATGTTTACGCAGCTATAGAGGATCTAAAACAAAGTGTACGTAAATGTCTGCAGCACACACTTCTTGGGTTGCACTTAGTGCTATCAAGTAGTCTTAGTATACAAGCAGCGCACGCCCAATCTCATAAGGGGATCAAGTTTGCTGAAGTGGATGAGATGCGTGATACGTGCCCTAGGCTCCAACTTTAATAAACGAATAACAAGATGACTGTGAAGGCTTGAACAAGTGGTTCTAATCTACCTGGATGTCCATATCTTGGATTGGGGGAATTTGTTACTGTCACTGTAGGTTTGATTCGCTAGCAGCAGGGCCTCTATCATCAGGTGGGGGAATACGGCAACAGATACGGCCCATTGAGTCTAAGGTTCATTCAGAAATGCATATGCAGACTACGAGCTCTCATTTCCATACCCTTATTATTATTGAATAGGGAGAAAAACAACCCCTACGTAAAAACGGAGGTAATAAGGGTCATCATCGCCATGGTGTATTGGAATTAACAGTCGATCAGTTGAGAAAATACCAAGGTTAAAGTTTGATGATCAAGACAAGCCACGGTCATGATTGAGACCTGGATATAACGATGGGTCAATTCAAAGTTGTTTATAGTAACCCTACCGGACGCGCCAGGCATCAAAATATTTTTAAGACGAAACCCCCGAATATGGGTGCAATCAAAGCGCGAAGCCCCTTATAACTTACAAGTGCTAGAGCGGATTAATGACTCGGACCATTACTCTGAGGCCAATTATCTGCCACTGCACCTCACAGAACTACAGCATATATCGATATGACGCAGCCAAGTCGCCTTCACTCGCCTCCTTTGATTCACACGAACTGTCCAGATCCGCCATGAGCCGATCCCGACTGCGATTCTGCGCCCAGCACGCAAGGAAGTAGCAAGTAGACCAGAAAGCAGCGAGGGTAAAAAATGAGATTACCACACTATATCCGACATGATAGTATGGCGCGTCCTTTGAGGGGAACAGGAACGTGGAGACGATTCCCGCAATTTCGCCAAATCCGGCTGCAGCGCGGTACCGATTGCGCGCCGCCGGTGGCCGCCTAGATTCATGGTAAACCAGCAGATAGCAACCGGCATGCCACAATATGGGCCAAATACGACAAGAAACAGCGCGGCGTACTGGACTCGAGGGTTGTCGTGGATGGTTAGTAGGATCGCGACCCCAGCAATGGCAACTAGTAGATTGAAAAGGACAAATAATAGCGATGTTGTAATCGATCTGACGCAAATGCGATCCCTAGGGATAGGAAAAAGACCATAGCTGAGGGAGGGACAGAATGCAATTGCGTCTGAAGAGTGCTGTGGCCATAGGACTTGATAATAGTGGGCGAAAAATATGCATAGCACTAATGAAATGGTCATTAGTGTCTCTCAGGTAGAGCCAGAAGGACGAATCACTTACATATGACGGCACCAAGAAAGAGAAGTAAATCAGCGCACCCAAAAAGATCTTGTAGTCCTTGAGGACATTGAGCACGTCAGTGAAGCGGATGGAATACTCCGCCGACTTGTCCCCATGGCCATCCTCGAGTCTCTTCTTCACCCATCGCCGCTCGTTCTCAGTAAGCCATCTTGCCTGCTTAGGAAAGTCCGAGATGGGAAACTAGGCGAGGATTGCAACAAAGCACGTTACGGCTCCCTCAATTATGAAAAGCCAGCGCCAGGCTCCATATCCTCTCATACCTTGCATAGTACCAGTCCCGTACGCAATCAGTCCCCCAAATGCCCCATCGAGCGTTGTTGAGTTGAGAAAAAAGTATATCGGCGAAGTGCATCGGACCGCTTGTACCACATTCCGATTAGGTAGTAGCCTGGACACGCAGGTTAGTTTTTTTTTTTCTTGGGTTCTATCCATTCCCAATATATTGGCTCTAGGGCTGCGAGATCTGCTTACACCCAGGAAACATTCCCGGTTCCGTCACACCGAGAAAGAAACGTGTCGCCAGAAGGCCGCCATAACATTTCACTTTTCAATACGATATATTAGAGCTCTCTGCTTTCATGCGAGAACTTCGTGGACAACATACCAAAGCCTTGACCGAGGGTCAATATACCGAAGGAAAACATGCATCTAGACACTGGCGAGGAACATCAGCTACATCCGTATAACAAATAGCGACATAATATTTGCATCTCGCTAGGGGCATACACCAGACATGGGGCCGTAATCTTTTGAGGACGATGTTCGATGGGATTTCTAACAGAAACATATGGCACAAAAAAGATCGTCAACGCAACGTTAAACTGATTCGATTGAGGATCCATCCCTAAATCCTCTTGGAGCCCAAAATCGACTGCATGGCCCATGTTAATGCTATTTGACATGACGCAGGTAAGTATAAAGTTTGATAAGGGGGAAAGACCAAGAAGAAAAAAGACACACCAGCCCGGGAATGCCAAAAAATACAGAACACACAAGATTAGCAAAACGTGGGCATCGATCTTGAGCTTCAACCTCTTCTCGTTGATATGTGGTAGGGTGTTGGCGAATTCCTCGCTGTCTCTGCCAGAATCAACTGTGACATCGCCTCGTTCGGCCTCTATGGGAATGTCGGTGTATCGACCATGCCATGCCGCTAATAGTGTGGGAAAGAGTTCAAAATCGAGTTGAATAAATCAAAATTGAAATGGGAATCACTGACTCGCATTATAGACCACCATTGTACTGAAGCTTGTCTAGTATATTAGACAGGTCCTCCGTTGCTGACACCAGACGAAGAATGCAGCACAGCTAGAAAAGTCTCAGAGTCCAGAAAGGGAGGAGAGAGGAGACTTCTGCCGTAAAAAAAGCCAATTCAAGTTGGCAAATAGACCTACTAATGCAAAATGGTTCACAAGTGCAGTCCTTGGACCTAGGCGCAAGACCGCGATCCAAGGCAGAGCAACGAAGAAAACAGCACAATCGTGGTCGCGGTTGCAAGTATCTAGATTCAATCAATGTAGCTTGAGGCAAAATTCTGTTATTTCTCAAGACTTAAACGCTACTACTCGGAGTTCACTGTTTCCTCCTGACATAGGCATTCCGGCCGAAAATCACCTCCCTCTCATTTGGCGAGTCCATGAAACACGGGCTGTGTGATTAGATTGATGTTACAACAGTAGTACCCCCGTATGTGGGTCAACAGGCATTTCCATTTAGTTCACAGTAGGTGCATCAGAGTTAACCAGGGTTCGAGATAACGGCGGGCCGACACTCTAGTAATAGTATTAAAGGTAGCAGAAAAGTAACTGGTATAAGAATCAAGGGTCAATTCCTTTTTTTTTGGACTAATTCCATAGGTTCTATCGCATTAGGTGAAGACCAATCCATAGCACAATGTGCTTCAGTCAGCTCGGAACAGTACATCTGCAGTAAAGCTGGATATCGCAATCGTGGGGGCTGGCATCGGCGCTCTAGCTCGGGATGGACATTGTGTTACGGTGTATGAATCTACCCCAGAGCTTTCTGAGGTAAGCCTATAATTGAAGTAGGCTCTAGTTCTCGAAAAATGGTTGACCGTACACAGATCGGTGCCGGTGTCCAAATGTCACCGAATGGTGTTCGCTACTGACTTAACTAGGGAATTAGCCAGGATCTATAGCAAAAGTCGTTCCTACCCTCCGAGCTGAATATGCGACGCTGGAAGGATGGAGGGTATATTGCTCGACGCAACTACACCCGGGTTTTGTTCTCATCGAACATAGCACGGTTGGACCTTAGGCTGGTTTATCAGCTGAAGAACTATTACATACACAAAGCAGTTCTAGCTCTTTCGAATCCCGGGTCCTTAATTCTGCGGCGAGTCTAAGTCGTGGAGCAGGATGCCATTCTTAACTGGCAAGGTTAACTGTAAAACCAGGACTTCCTCCGCTTTTTAGCCTTCATTATTGCTGGACTGCAAATTTTTGCAAATTTTATCACTAAGACATAAACAACCATGCCTTCCGCCCATTATCACTCCACTCCTTCATCAGCTTCTTCTTCGTCTTCTCATCTGCTGCATCATACTCCTTCCTATTATACCCAGTCACATGCGTAAATCTATCAATCGTCACCTGGTACTGCTCAGATCCGCCCGGAATTCCTTTTGTCTCTATCGCGTATTTGTGCGTCGTCTTTGGGTTCTTCTGTGTAAACGTCGCATTGACATGCTCCCCCTTCTTCGGGTCCCAGTCCCAACGAACAGTCCAGGCGAAATTACCCGTGATTTTCACTCTCGAAGTGGGGTTCCCATCCTTATCGCTCCCCGCAGGGACGTCGATTGGCCTGGTGCCCTCGCCCATGATTCCGGTAGCGAAGTAGCGGTCCATCCCCCCGAGTTTGGTCGTGGTGAGGGAGAGATTGGTTGCGTCTTGCAGGGCCTCTTTGGTCAGGAGGGAGATCACGGCGTAGTTGAGGGGGTAGTTGTTCTTGATGATGATTTCAGCCATAGTGGTGCTTAAAGGATACAGGGCGAGGTGTGACAACTAGTAATCTGGATGAATAGAGGACGTTGATATCTGACAATGGGAGTGTGATATGTAATGGACATTCGTGGTCTGTCCGTGGTTCTCGTATTGGGGTTTATATACCTTTCTTGTTGTCATTGCACTCTCCGCTATTGGCCGTATTCTTTCTCGTACGAGTAGAGCTGCTAAACACATATAATACAGGTCAACACAAACCCCTCAGTTGGCGGTCTTCTCATATGCCCCGGGATTCGTCTACGATTGGGTGATATCTCAACTACTCGTGATCCCATTACGCAACGGAAACGACCTGAGCTGCTTGACATGCAGTCTCGATAACTTGCAGACTTGATGCATTAGTGTATGCAGAGAAGAACAGCGGTGTGTTTGATTCGCCTACCGGATGTCCCCTCGCTCGGACCGAGCCTTCATCATACAGCTTTGGTATTTTAGGCATGAGGCGGGGAACTTAATACTATTTGTCTAGACGACCAGAGATAATATTACTATCACATCATAGCTGTGAAAACGAGAACCATCCAGCGCCGACGATCGGATAGGGCCAAGTCAAAATACCAACAATGGAACCGACAGAAGATGGTAACGTTCGGGTTCGGCCCCTTCCATTGTCGTTCGCTGAGTCCCCACTTCACTGCTCTCACGGCATTCGTTGCGCCCCGAATTACAAATCTTAAAATATAGACTGAGGTCCATATATCGCCTATAGTGGCATGGACTAGGAATGCACTATCTGCAAAAGGCCTCTTGGTTCCGAATCTGCCCTCCGTGGCCATTTGCAGGAAGAACCCCGGCATGAGTGATGTGAAAGGCACGGCTGGGTGTTCACTTTGACTCCTGACAAAAATCCCGCAGACATAGCATCTATTTTATTTTTAAAGCTTAGTATTGAAAGCAATAGAAAATCTACGTA
The DNA here is from genome assembly GCF_009176365.1 of Aspergillus alliaceus. NCBI lineage: Eukaryota > Fungi > Ascomycota > Eurotiomycetes > Eurotiales > Aspergillaceae > Aspergillus > Aspergillus alliaceus. The sequence goes on from NW_022474710.1 coordinate 300,258, forward strand.
TGAGTTTTTAAAACGTAGAGTACTCTTTACTAGTCAATATTTATATCTACGGACAGCGTTACATCTCTACTGTCTTTAATTGTTGAGATATTAGTATTATAAAAAGTGCCATTATCTATGGGATACAGCTTCCGAGGAAAGACGGGAAATACGCTAGGTTAACTAACTGGGGATGGATCGTGAGGGATTGTTAAGCGAAGGAGCCAACGCCAAGGATTGTAGGTTCTAGACGCACCGCCGACCCTCACTTCAAGCAGTAGGGCCATATTCTTGACAATGGTAGGTTTTACCTCACCCCTAGGATGAACGATAATAATTACACTCCAACTATAGGCGTGGCTAGTTATGCAGAAAGCTTAACGGCTGCATGGGTTGTAGACTCGTGACCTCGACACTGTTCTGGACCGTTGGATTTCTGCGTTAGCTGAATATAAGTTATACCTAACCTTGGGTCTGCCTATCGGCGTTGCCGAAGACTAGTGTACTGCAAAGTGACTGATGAAGAGGCTGCATCAAGTTATTGGTTGTCATTGCTTCTCTTCTCCCTTATTGATATAAGCCGTGCTCGCGTCTCTCTGAATGGCTGATTCAACGGGCCGACAGCCCTAGGGAGCAAACAGTGGCTACCTGAGAAAGCCTCGAAATAGCGACCGACCTAAGCCAGGGCCAAATAGTACACGTCCCAGGCCTGTACGAGGGCTGATGGTTGCCTCCGTTGTACTACTTCTGGCGTGCTTGAAAGGTTGACAAGTTTTGAATTACGAATGGTCGGCCGCATCTGAGTCCGAGCTACCCGGCGTTGTATCCCACAGATAATGGGGAAATGAATACAATCTTGATTTCATACCTCCGTCCTATAGCGAGGCTCATTGGCATCGGCTGTGGAAGCCGGATTTATTGCACTGCCACCAGGCATTACATAGCGGGCACTAGTGTCGGGGTTTACCGCCTGGCTTTGTCAATGAGGTCGAAGTACCTCAAGCTAAATATGAAAATACACCTCCAGCTAGATCACAACTCGGACACACACTCGTGCCACTTCCGTATGTAACTTCAATGTGGCACTTACCCCTGGCGTTCTGCTTCACTACTCGGATAACGATGAGTCAAGTTGGAGAGAACAACAAATGTACTTCACAGACCTAAATCGTGAAAGCAACAACCCCCACGCAGTCTAAAGTGTCGTGCGCTTTCTTTTTTTTTTCCCCAGGACCATGCATTAGACATATGCGGGCATTCTGGAAAGCACCTTTCAGTAATGCCTAGGCTCATTTCTCTACTATTATTGGATGCTTCTGTCTTCGCATCTTTTCTTGCATTGACCGGTGAACGTGCTGTAGAACTATAAAAACCGGTGTTTCTCCTGCTTCCAACAGCAGAAACCCCTATCTTACCTCCACAATTCCTCATCCTTCAAATGCCTTAGTCTATTCACTGTCTTCATATCTTTCAAATTTAGACACACTTCTTGGTCATTAACAATGGTTAATACTTACTATACCTCGACTAGCGGTGTCGCCGCCCAAGGTTATGGGAACAGCACCCATTACGTGCCAACATGATGGTGTTACAAGGTGGGTCAAAAGGCTGATTACACTAGCGTGTTCCCGCGACGCGTCGAAAGAACTCACCTTTTTCAACCACCCGCTATTACATCTAAACGAGGGCTTTTGGGATGGAGATAAGTGGAAATCGAAGGCCTAATGCAGAGCTTTCTTCTGAGACTCGAGCAGCCATTCTATCTGCTCTAGAAAACAAGGTATCTCTAACTCAATTGGCTAAGCAATTTGGTGTCAGTCGCAATATAATCTATTCAACAAAAAAGCGTTTTCTACGCAATCACACCTTGCAATCACTTTCTAGAAAGGGAAGGCCTGCAAAGCTTGATTATTCTACTGAGCGCTATATCTATCTGTTGGCTTGCCGGAGACCAAAACTTAGCTACAGAGCCCTATGTGCAAATAGTGATTCTGGGGTCTCTGCCTTAACAATCAAGCGGGTTCTTAAGCGATTTTATTTAAAAAAATAGAAAAGCAAGAAGTGTATAGCTCTAAGGCCTGAGATAGCTAAAAAGCATCTTCAATTTGCGCGTGTGTGGCTAAGATATACTAACTGGAATGAAATTATGTTTTCTGATAAATACTTGGTATAGAGAAAGTCTAATTTCTCTACTCAATATGTCTTTCATTTCTTAAATGAAGCCTACAGGTGTAATCTAGTGAACCTAATAAGCTATGGAAAGATATTTCCTAAATAGTATGGGATTCTATATGGCTAGGTGGCCGATCTGATTTGATCATTATGGAGCGGGATGAATTAGCTCGCCGGGGCGGTTATTCAACAAAATTATATATTGCTTGCTTAGAAAAGGGCCTCTTACCAATCTATGAGCCTGGCACTATATTTCAGCAGGATAATACAAAAATTCATGTTTCAGCTGAAGCACAGGACTGGTTTAAATTCTATGGAATTTAGGTTCTGGATTGGCCATCTTATTCACCTGATTTAAACCCTATAGAGCATATCTGGGGCCCTGCTTAAGCGCAAGCTTTTGGAGCTCTACTCTATGCTCTTTCTAGGGGGAAGATCAAAAATTGACTGGACGCGCTTTAGAAAGCATATTCAGGAAGCTTGGTGGGCTATATTCCAGGAGGTGATAGATCGCTTAATTCGATCTATGCCTCGTAGACTTCAAGCTGTACATCGAGCATGTGGCTGGTATACAAAGTATTGAATGAGGAACCTATAGAACTCATTTGTAGATTAAATCCATTTGAATTTGCTGAGAAAATCGATTTTGAAGTTGTTCCGTTTTTTTTTATTTTTTTGAGTGTAATCAGACTTTTGACCCACTATTGTACCATCACTCCGAAGAGCGTTAATCCCTGTACTTGTTATGTTTTTCTACCTATCCCCGCTCCAGCGGACCAGAACGCGAAGCTAAAGTCGTTATCTGTCCAATGGAATGGGGACAACGGTGCAGAAATCACTGAGGTTACCGTCAACTTCGGCAAGCAAACCGCGCAACCTACTTTTGACAACACGGGAACATTCAGCTCAGATTACCGTAAATGCCAGCGTTACTTCGCGATTGATCGACCCAAAACCATATAGAATTACTGTCACTCTGTTCCTGTCTCTGCCGGTCTCGGGTTCCGCTGTGTCAATTTACTCAGTCTCTCTGGAGTTCGAGGTCAAATAGTTTAACATATCAGTATATCAGACGTGAAAGACTGGAGTTTGTTAGATCAAGTCCTAACTGGATTTTTCTTGTAGTCAGACTTGGGGTCGAAGCCCTGTTGGAATTTACTTTCTATTTGAATTTGCCTTGGAGGAACTGATGATTGCAGGAACACATTCACTTCTTAGAATTTCTTTTTTTTTCTTTGAAAATTATGTTTGGATTTCTCATAAAGGAGTTGATGATTGCAGGAACACATTCACTTCTTGAAATTTCTTTTTTTTTTCTTTGAAAATTATGTTTGGATTTCTCATAAAGGAGCTGATGATTGCTGAAACCACATTCTCTTGATACGTCGCCACAGAAGGGACAAACCCCCTGGTGCTAGGGCATGCTACGCGACCCCACAGGGCCAATTTGGCACATCCCCGATAGTTTAGTTAGCTTGAAATAAAGGTCTAACTTGACCAGTGTCGATTCTTCCCTGCAAATATAGCCACGCATTACTCCTACCTCAGTCGTGCCTCGTAACCTGTAAAGGCCAACTAGAGCGCTGGGATAGTATTAAAATTAGCTAAATAGAAACAGGACCAAAGACAAAGTAAGATCTTCAGTTCCCTCCTCCCCTTTTTACATCTACTTCTACCACTAAAGTATGAAAACAGTAAGCCAACACTCGTATACCGCGCGTACAGTCCTGTGTGCAACAGTCCCTAACCATAATTGATCGCAGGCCAGAGAAGCAAATGTTAAGGCAACTGGGCAGCATTTTTTTCACCAGGATGAAGATTCACTTATAGTAGCACCTCTGTGCACTACAGGATATCAGCCTCTCTTTTGGACTCATTTTGGTTGTCCTAAGGGACACCTATTCAAGTTATTGACCATGGTGAGCGCTTTTACTGGCGGAAAACCTTGAGCAGCTTTAACTTCAACTATATAAAAGACGAGACCTCAAAATATACGAAACAGCTACAGCGTTGCGGGGGGGTCCTACACCCGTATAGAATGGTTTTTTATGGATGGTGCCGGTGGAGAACGCAGTGGAAGTAATGAAGTCGACGGTACACAATATGCCGTACAATCCCTTGGACTTCATCCAAAGTGCTTCTCTAAGGTCAGAATCATTATGTCCCATTATCCTTTCCTTTCCAAATACTGGCCCGTCGGGACTTGAACTGAAACAGTTTACCACAAATTTTCAACGGGTTGAATATTTCAATTGGCTTGTCAAATTCAACCACACTGATGGGAAATTAAGAATATTCCCCCATTGAGGCGGGGGGCACCATTACCAGTCTTTATGGAAGCCAGGTAAGTAGGGCTTTCTTGGAACCAAATGCTTCACAAAGCTGATGATTGAAGCGTCCCGACCATGACCTGACTAGCCGAGGTGTGATATCTGAAATAGCGGAATAGCTACTGAATGTGAATGTGGGAAAGCAGTAAATTAAATAAATAACTATGTCTCGCCCCAAAAGCTATCCTAACTATTTGTAACGTTAAGACACAAGATACCCTCAACCTACACGGTGTTCTCTGGCTCAAACTCGCTATACACCTGGAGCGCACGGTTGAAATTCTGGTCAATCTCCTGGATGCAGCCCTCAAGTTCCTTTCCATCATCGACAGTGACCTTCTGCTGCAACTCCTTCACAAGTGTATGATACCTATCTCGGAACTCCTTGATATGTTTATATATGCGATCAGCATGGCCTTCCTCCTGAAATTCAGGCCGCTAGCATCATGTTAGCCCCACCAATTATAGATAATCAAGTCAACTCACTTTATCACCTATATCTTGGAGGTAAGTCTTGAAGAGAGGTTGCATCTGCGTAGTCGCACTTGTCACTGCTTCACTATCCTTTTCGCCAAAAGTCTTTGCGGCATGAACATCCTTCGTAGCTTGAATCATGTCCAATTCCACGTTAACATGGAGACGCTCAATCTGCAGCTTATCTTGGAGTTCGGGCTCGTATTCCTTGACAGCGCTGTTGAGAGAGGCTATGTGTACATCGAGCTGTTGGAAGTCTTCGAGGATGGCGGAAGCGTCACGATATTTGGTAGGACTAGAACTGATGAAAGGAAGTGCGAGGGTAACAAGAATGATGAAGTGATTATTGAATATCATTGTGGGTTTCAAAATAATAGGCTAAGGTTATTGTTTATGCAATGGAATTTGTGCTGGAAGTTAAGGTGAAGGAGAGCCTCGTGAATACCAGGGATAGATTTCACCATCTTTATATATACCATTAATGAGGCATATGGGAAAGTGAATATCTGAAAAACTAGCTTACGTCAAAACATAGGCGCTTGACCTATTATATAGGTTTGTCGCATCCAATGAATTATATAGGTGCAGTGCTTGAGGCCTAATTGGTAGATAGGTCATTAGTTTAAATAACTCCCTATATGAATTCATTCACTCTAGCATACTAATCCATAAAATATTTTCTACCTTGGAGTAAATTCCCAGAAAGCTGTTACCTGATTAGGTTTTGTAGAGGGAGACAGTTTTAGCTAGACTACTTGGACATCCTGTGATATCTACCATTCATGCCTTGGCATTACAGGTACTCACATGGACAGGTCATTATTCACTTTGTTCAAAACTAACGTTATTCACTCTTTCAAAGTCTATGAAAGCCTGACTTTTGTCTCAGGCAGCGGAATCTTACTGTGCAGCGAAGAGTTTAAGATTCCGGATTTGAGAAGGGCATGTCATCTCACTGACAGTCAGCGTTTAGCCACCAGTCCAGCCTATCATGGCGTGAGGGATATACTCCGGTGTAGTCCTGCTCTCCAGGGTTCCTAGCATACCCAGCCCCAGTGATGCTTATTACACAGGATAACACCGTCTTCATAAGGATGGCATTAAGCTCTTCTAACATAACTGAAATTGTCCACTTCTCCCGCTCTGCTGAAGTAAGAGGAATCCTCCCTCAGGTACTCTTTATCTACACCCTTCACTCTGTCAGATGTATTAGGAAGGGGAAATGCCATTACACAATAGTCAGTGTCAAACAGTAGAAGATAAGGAGGTTAAAGAAGCTCAAAGAATTGGCACAGACTATGTACCATTCTAAATCCCACAAGAGTGCTTGCGATACTTTGATATAGGTGCATACTCAGATACTTTTAGTCTGGGAGCCTTGGCGGCTCTATTGACAAAAGCTCGAAGGAAACCGGTCCGTACCGGTGGTTCTCCTCTTCGGCCAGCAGAAGTCGGTCTTCATCACAGGTGCGGATTTTGGTACAGCGATTCATTCTAGTACGTAGAGGTCTAAGCAATAATTGACTTCATTTTCCCGAACAATGTGACACTCAAACTGAGGGTTTAACGAACAGCGTCAGCAATACTTTATAAGATACTCACAAAGGTGCTATTTGGCCTCAGTGCATTCGATCCAGTGGGGTCATATCCTTCAAGAGGAAAACATAGGGGCCAACAGGAAATATAGATTCATTTTCTTCTAAATGCTTCGGCGCATGAAGCCTCACCGACCATCACTTGTATATGTGTACCACCATGATTAGGAAACTTAATAATAGTTAGGCGCCGAATCGGAGGGATTATTTGCCGAAGGGACGGTATGTAACTCGTGCGTCTCTCCACTCGATAAGATTAGTCTTCCCCAAGTGCCTCATTTGCGTTGTTATTCAGGGATTCATACACTATTCGTCCACGTAAGTACCCATTGGTTCAATAGCTGTATTGAGGGATTCTTCAGTAAACTTTGATCTCAAAAGGGTCAGAGGAAATGCCAGGAATTGGCTAGAACCAGTAAGGTTGAATAGTCACTTTTCTTCAGCGGTTTCTCGGGAGATGTGATGTCATCCATCTTCGCTGCCCCACTATGCTGTATATAAGTTCGACCTGGACCCTCACTTGGAGCGTTTACGAGTCAACGCAGAAATACCACAATTCACACTTTCCGGTAAAATGGCTCCCAAGGTGCTTGTTGTCCTTACCTCCCAGAGCCAGATCCCTGGCCATAACCACCACACCGGGTGGTACCTTGTACGTATCGATGTATACTGGACATCCGTCCATTGAACAGCTCTAATGAGGAATTTAGCCTGAGTTTGCCCACCCATGGGAGGTCCTCCATGAGAAGGTTGAGCTCACCGTCGCCTCCCCCAAGGGTGGTGAGGCTCCTCTCGACCCCGACTCCGTCAAGATGTTCGAGAGCGATCCCGTGTCGACGAAGTTCTTGAATGAGCAGCAGTCGCTTTGGAAAAACACACACAAGCTGGCCGATTTCCTGCCTCGGGTTTCCGAGTTTGATGCCATCTTCTATGTCGGTGGTCATGGACGTAAGGAATTCCTAGTTCTATAGTGATAGCGGCTCCGGACTAACCTTGATAGCTATGTTCGACCTTCACGACAACGAGACCTCCCTCGCCCTTATCCAGGCTTTTGCTGCTGCCGGGAAGCCCGTTTCCGCTGTCTGCCACGGTCCGACCGTATTCATTAAGGCGACTACCAAGTCCGGACAGCCTCTGCTAGCAAACTCCACCGTGACCGGCTTCACCAACGTCGAGGAAGAACAGGCACAGCTAACCAAGCTCATGCCCTACCTAGTAGAGACTGAGATGAACAAGATTCCGGGATGTAAATTTGTCAAGGCCGATCAGCCGTGGGGCGAGAAGGTCGTTGTTTCGAAGACGTCCGACGGCGCCACTTTGATCACCGGTCAAAACCCGGCCAGTGCGACCGGCGTCGGAAAGGAGATTTTGAAGGCTCTGGGGCTTTAATCGTATTATGTCTGCATAATTCATGACATGTATAATTGTTATGAGAATATATGATCTTCTTCATTATTTAACTTTGTTGTTTACCCCTCGTCGGACTCCGACGGCCCAATGTATATCTAACACTGACAGCGATAATCCCTTCTCCCATGCGTGAGTGGGCGAATCAGCCTTGCTCAATGCCAAGTGTGATCTTCAAATACCGGAGATATGAAGGATGCGTTGACTGATAAGCACCCCACTCGAATTTCTTGAAGACCTGCCATTTGGGGAATTGACAGGGCCGTTCAAGTACTAAATTGGCCAAGACTCTAGCAGCGGCCAAAGGCGATGCGACATTGCAGAGTGTGTACATCTTGATTGTATCCGCTCATGTACGCCAAGGATCCGTCCGGGCACATGCGTTTTTGACTGGCTTAGGCACGTTACACTGACAGATGAAGAGATATGCAAGGGATAGAGCTGGAGGCCCGTCGGCCACATATTTAAAGGTCACCGGCACGATGTGTTGTACACCGGTGTATCGGCCCATATTCCTAGCCCATCATGGTTCAGCTCGCTGTGCTGGCCCTTTTAGCCCTTCCCCTTGTGAATGCTATCCCTGCCCCTGCCCCGGTTCCAACACCACCGGGAGTCCCTTCGACAGCTACTGCTGAGAACGAGTTGGCTGGGTTAACAGTCGCAGCTCAAGGTTCGCAGGACGGCTACGACCGCGATAAATTCCCTCACTGGATCGGCCAGGGCCAGTATGTATTGTCACCCACGCGTTATATTATCTAGATGACTGACACACTTTTGAAAAGTCAATGCGATACTCGGGAAGTTGTCCTAGCTCGCGATGGAAAAGACATCGTTAAGAACAGTGCCTGCTCTCCGACCAGTGGAACATGGTACTCGCCGTATGACGGAAAGACCTGGAAGGACAAGAGCGATCTAGATATCGACCATGTTGTGCCACTTTCAAATGCATGGAAGGTAAGTTTACTATGATCCTGATATTATCCTATTGTGCTCTAATGCCTATTACAAAACAGAGCGGGGCCTCGGATTGGACCACCGATCAACGTAAAGCTTTGGCCAATGACTTGGATAACCCTCAGCTCGTCGCAGTGACGAACTCTGTCAATCGAGAGAAGAGCGATGATGGACCAGAGGATTGGAAGCCTCCTTTGGGTAAGCTTTTGTACAATTTTATTCAGTTACATACTAACTGAGTAGCTTCGTATCACTGCACCTATGCGAAGATGTGGGTTCGAGTCAAAACGGTGTATAATATGACTATTACACAGAACGAGAAGAGTGCTCTTGTCGGTATGCTTGATACGTGTAAGTGATAACACTGTGCATAGATCGCAGGGGCCACCGATCATCAGTCGAGCGTGGTATAGCTATAATAAAGCATGACATTACAAGTCCAGGAGATTTCAGGATATATTGGTTGTACATGCCATTCCGTCCATATGTTTACCGAGAGGAGAGTATTCGACCTATTGTGTATTTACATTCGTACGAGAATCCAACCGCAGGGTAGTAAAGATTCTGTCGAAACACAAAAGTGGGCTCATACTGGTAGTAAGTTGACGTTTGCTAATTAGGGCAACAAACGGCCACAGCTATTCTTCCGGTTCTTACCTTATCATGAGCAGCAGTTTAAATATAATAATTGACGGTAAGAAATTAAAAAAAAGAACCCAACTGCTAGATTTCCATACGCAGACTATATTCCATCGATACAAAGCACCAGATGCTAGTAATACTATCGCTATCAAGGATGTGGAGTAGGCCCAGCTGGCCCAGTGTTATACTGTGACCCACCGTTTGGTGTGGTATTGACCTGAGCCATCTGAGCGTTAGCAAGCTCTGTATATCTGAGGTCACTTGGACTTGGTCCTGTCGCCACGTTAACTCCAACAGGGCTTTGCTCAAATTGTGCATCCCCTTGTGCCGCGTGAATCGTGTGCGTAAGCATTTTCACTGAGGGATTATCCGTCCAGGCGTGACCATCTAGAATCTCCTTGACCGGCAGCTTCCTACCGTAGAAGCGTTCATTCTCATCCATACGCTCGATCACGATAGTTCCATCAATCTGCACACCCGCATAGAACCCTCGACTCTTAACGTAACTCCAGACCGGAGCTTGTCGTTTATGCACCTCTGACTCCAGCACACCACCCATTCCAACCGGTCCAGCAGCAACACTAATCTCGCTCCCAAGAGTGACACGGACCTTTGTAAAGGCCTCCAGAGCTTTGTATGTGTTGATGACCATCACGCAATCATAAATATCAGCGCCGACCAGAAATCCCAAGCCAGCTGTGTGCAACAGGATACCAGACGGCGCACTCCACTCCCCGGTTTCGGGCACTCTGCTGAGGAGAACTCCACTACCGCCTGCACCACTAAACCATAATCCAGTCCTCATAGCCGTAAAGATGGCTAATCCCTTCGCCTGTCGGATGACCTCAGATGGGATCTTCTTCAACACTTTTGGTTTGCCTCTCGGCTTATCGATCTGGGTCTTTGTTCCTTTCGTGTCGTCAATGGGTGTATTTTCTGTCGACTCCTCGACGTAGACGCCATCTTTACAGAAACTCCGCAGTATCCGAGCCACTTTCTCGCTTTCCTTGTCCAGCGTCATGGGCCAAAAGGCCTCCGAGCCGAGTTTATTGCTCAGTCGGTTGACGGGGTCCCCCAATTTGTCTAGGGCACCCCAGGCTTTGTCGAAGTTTTTCTTGCCGAAAACTTTCGTTTTGTTCCATATCGAGCCTTGATTGCTAGGTGGTTGGGACATGGTGGAGATGTGGCAGTGAACTTGTCTACTCTGTCCAAGATTTTCACAGGATTGGATGTTAGAGGATTTTATTAGTTAGTCAGAGAAGCAAACATTGAACAGAGAAATAAGTTCTCTGGGTGGGATCGGCAGGTTTTTATTGCGGCTTATTCCTCTCGATAATAATAGATATTAAGATCTAGGTGGCGCAAAAACACCAAAGAAAACCACGACATCATAGCGGGGTATCCTTCTTGACACCCCCCTGCTAAGCATTCCACATAGCCTGGTGATTGGATGGTTAGGGTTGATAGTGGGCCATTCATGTATCCACTTCCGGTGGGATCCGCGGATGTTCTAAATTCTCCATCAGGGGATTTTATTCGTTTTCCAGCCTTAGCATATGTCGAAGGCAGTTCCGGGGTACAATCATAATAAGGTGGGCTGTATGTGTGTGAAACGTGTAGCATGTGTATACCCTACATAGCGAACCCCCAAGTACTACATAGTTAATCTACACATGACTTGAGTGAAAGATTCTGGAGTTCTAGCACCGAATGTCAATCAAATTTTCACACACGCGAACTAGTCGGTAAAGGAAGTTTCCGATGAAGCCGAGACACAATCTCCGTATAATCTTCCTCATCCTCCGCCGTGATAATACCATGTCTAACAAAGAAATCCACAACAACACTCGCGCTGGCCGGTTTGAATTTTCTGTTCAACATAGCCTTCTTCACCTGATCCGTGTCCATCAAATGAAACGCATACACATCATCATCTACCGGTTTGAAGACCATATCTGAGTCCACTTCAAGGTCATAGACAAAGAGCACCCCGGGATTAATAAGTCCGGTCTGACCACCAGTTCGCTCATCACTGATAGTGACCCAGTTCACGGTACCCGCAGCACGAACATTCTTCCTAATCAATTCCTCGGACATCCCGGCCTCTTCCGACGCCTCGCGAATCAAACATTCCAACGGCTGCTCTCCCAAAGCCATACCGCCAGCCACGGTATTGTCCAGCATCCCTCCGTAGGTAACCTTGTTAGGATGTCGCTGTGGAATCCAGAACTTCAGTCCGGATTCCGTCCGCGTGTAAACCGTCAAATGTACCCCCCGACCTACCGTACCAAGGTACGAGAAGAAACTCCGATCAATCCCCACGGGGAAATTCGCGCCGACAATTGGGAACTGTTCGTGCCTCTTTTTCCCTAATTTAGGAAATACCCCCTTCTCGCGCGCTAGTTCAACCTGTCGCTCGATGATTTCTGTGCATTTCTCCTGCCAGTCGGGCCCTTCAGGTCGAATAAGGTGCACCTCTTTCTTAGGGGAGGGAAGCACTCGGAAGTCCGCTGTCCATGGCATCCTCTCTACTACGTAGTCAACCATCAGACCATGTGGTCTGGGATCTTCTGGGATGTAAAATTTCCATAATGACCCCTGTAGTTGCTCGTATGCTGAATATGTGTCTTCGGCGTATGGAAAGCTGTTGGGAGGGGTGTTAGTCGTCAGGGTTATCCAAGCTATCGGATATCTCTTACTTGTCGCAGTCCTTTACGACATCTAATAAATTATTCATAGCTCCGAGCTGGTCAATTGCTGAGTTTTTGTGTTTCTAGATGGGTGATGTTACTTCCAGCAGCCATGAAGGAGGGGAATGTGAAATCAACGGGAACAATTGTTTTTCCACGCCGACCATTTCTTCGTGTACGCTTTCGTCGACATTCTACAAGACAGTGGCTAATTTTTTTGTGAATCGTAAAAGACAGATTGTGATCGTGGACTTGATGGGATATGGCACATATATGCTAGCACGTAGATAAGATACAAGCTGTCATAGTTCTTCTGTGGAGGCGCTAGGCTAAACCGCCCATGGATTACAACCAAGTCGTTCCGGTATTTTCCTTTCCAGGCAACTTGAATAATTTTTCGTATGGTATACCATTTCAGGCATTATGGGGGTATGGAGGGCATGATCAGTTTAAGGAGTGTTTTGGTTTAATTCATGTTGTTCATCAGCTGGATGTGTAGCACCCGATCATTATCATAGTATATATATCGATAGAGCAAAAGCTCCAAAGACATGAATGAACCCAAACCAGGAAATCGGGCTCGCATGCTCTGAGTCGAAGGCTCTTGAAATTACCATTAAAATTAAGGCATAGGCTTTGTCCGATATATTGATCTGTACATTGTTCTGTTAATCCATCTTGATGAGGTGTGTACGACTTTTTGCTTTGTGATTATTGACTTATGTAGACAGAAGGAAACCTGCACTCAATCATTAGCCGGGCTAGCTCAATCGGTAGAGCGTGAGACTCTTAGTCATCACGGTATCTCAAGGTTGCGGGTTCGACCCCCGCGTTCGGCTTGTTCTTTTTAGCTTTTTCTGGGTTTCCTTTTTGTGGGCATTCAGTGCCTACATCATCGTAGTGATCAATTCGCCGAGAAAATGTGCGTGGATTGACAAACATCACGACAATAGGCCGAAGCATCCGAAGGTGAATGGATCTCGAATCCAAATGTATGGCTTAGAATTATGGCGCAGAAAAAAAAAAAAAAAAAAAAATTTCAACTCCGCGGTTATCTATCCATTCAGACGGAATACCTTCTGTAGTCCGGCTCAGCCCTGCCTTTTGACTCTTGGGTGACAATTCGTTAACGAAATGCTTGTTCAATACGGAGTAATGCTTGGCTCAACTGAATGAGAGAAGAAATGCAGACTAAATCCTGATCTTGCAAGTGGAACTAGGAGCCCCTATGTGGTAGATTCTACCTTTGACAATTATTGTCTGGGGTCATTCTACTGGGTAGAAGTTAAGGATACTAGGCCCAACAACAGCACAGAGCGTTTATCAGCACTCTATTGGTCCTCGGAAGACACGAAATTATCTTCAGTCAGTGCTTTCTACTTTAGGTTCTTGGTGAGTACTCCGTAAGTAGAGCTAAATATGCAGAAAATGGGTCAATCGGCGAGTCAAACGTAGAGACTAGAGAACTTGAAAATCTATAGAAACTAGTATCTCTTGATGCTCTTGAGGCTAGAGTGATATTTCGCCAAGACAATTACGTTATTTAGAGGTGCGTTATGCTGCATAAACTAGATACATTCGAGGCTATAACTATATAAGCTTTGCACCTTAGCTTAAAATAAGATCTGCTGCCTTCTCTGCAATCGCATAAACAATTGCCTGGTAGTGTGCTGTTAATGGTAAAGGTATAACACTGGCATCGACAACCCTGAGACCTTCAACACTTTTCACACGGAGTGTAGTATCCACAACCTTTCCCATGCTTGCTGACCCGGCTGGATGATAAAATGTATTTCCTCCTTGCTTAACCTGAGCATCGATCTCTTCATCTGTGGAGTCAGGCCGAAGCGGGTTAAACCCAGGACGCGAAGCCTCACGTTCAACAATCTCTTTGCCTTCAGGCGTATCGGAGAGGAGCTTTGTCACCTGTCGAATACCGGCCCGAAGGACGGCACGATCAACTTCAGTAGCATAATAGTTCGGGTCAATCAGAGGTGGAGCCATTGGGTCCGTAGACGCCAGTGTAATACGTCCTCTTGAAGTAGGGACCATCCCTAGTACTGCCGATGCAATATGCGTTCCGTCCATAGGTATCTCGACACCAGCAATCATCGCACCAGCAGGAGCATAGATAACAAGCGTCTCGGCATGGCAGAAATTAGGAGCAAGATAAGGATGCGCTTTGAGAGCTGACTCATTCTCACCGTCAACCTTCAAAGCCTGAACTAGCACCTCACGAGGGGCTTGCACGGTCGCATTCCAATCGCAAGGAAGTCCCAGAGTATAAGCAGGGCTATTCCATAGTGGAGTGCCGATAGATTGCCCTTTCTCTGGATGTCGAAGTTTCCACCACTGTATGAAGGAGAAGTGGTCATGGAAATTGTAACCGACTTCCGGGGCATCAACTAGTTGCGTGATACCATGCTTCGCAAGTTCATCCGCTGGCCCAATTCCGGAGAGCATTAGAACCTGTGGTGTGCGATACGCACCAGCCGAGACAATAACCTCTCGCGATGCGAAGTATTTTTCTCCCCCTACCACCTCAACCCCTGCTGCCACTTTCTTACCATCACGCTCCTCGAGGAGAATCCGCTTCACCATGGTCTCAGTCATGACCGTGATACCGTGGCAATGAGATATGCCATAAGCTTCACTGGAGATTTGGCGCTGTCCTCCACGCCAGTTCTCAACTAACTCGCCTAGTCCCTTCGGCGATCCAGCATTTGCATCCTGGACATACTCCACACCGAGTCTGGCCCAAGCAGCCCGCAGGGGTTCTCGCAGGGAGTACCGGCGGTCAGGACTGCTCGATGAGACGGAAGCATTATGTATAGGTCCACCCGTACCATGCGAAACAGGATCGGCGTTAGCACCGTAGTACGTCTCTGTCTTCTTGAAGTATGGTAGCAGGCCGTAATAGCCCCAGCTCTCGTCGCCGACCAGCTTGCCCCAGAGATCATAATCGGCGGCATTTCCGCGAGTCCATGTACCGTAGTTCGTGACAGAGCCGCCTCCAAGGGCTTTGCCTGCGCTGTTGTAACATTGGCGGCCGTCCAGACCGGCCTGCGGCACCGTTGTATAGGCCCAGTCCAGTGGGGAATAATGGGCCCCAAAAGATGCAAGAGGGGAATTGGCGAGAGGATGGTGGGCAGCGTTGACTCCGGCTTCGATAATCAAGATATTGAGGGAGTTATCCTTGTCGTAAAGCCGACGGGCGAGTGCGCACCCAGCTAGCCCCCCGCCGATTATAACGTAGTCTTTTGGAGCGTTAGCCATTAGGGCTGTCGATATTCAGACTTCCTCTGCTGTTTTTGAGTATAACTCAACCAAATGAGGGGTTGGCAGGTTAAATAGAAATGTGTCCTATTACGCGAGAATTCAGAGACGTATCATATGCATGGCAAGTATAGTTTTTAGTTTTCCTGATTAGGCAATGTTGATGGATCGCGCAGAATTGCAACTTGGCCCCACATCGTCTCTACCAATTTTGCCGACCCCGCCAACCATCGTGCTGCTTTGCTGTTGGGAGAAGGGCTTAGAATCAACGTTCTGGTTTTTCAGATGCTCGTACTTCCACGGGTAGGTAGTTTAACGGAGTTTTGCCATCCGTCGCCGGTGTACCGCGCGTATTCCAATCCTCACCTGGCCGATATGTTACATCAACAGCGGAGATTGTGGCCTAAGGGATCAACGAGCAAGAATAACCTATCGGATTTATATTGCTTGTTATTTGATCCGAGGCAAGCTTGTTGGTCATCTGCATCAATGAAGGTTTTCTTTCAACCGCCAAGTATGTCAGTTCATAGGCTTTTTAAAGAGGTAGATATTGAATAAATCTGTAATAATTTACTAAAGGTATTTTTCGCCAAGTTTTGTGATATGAACGCAATTTCATAGTCTTAACTATACGATCAAGTAAGAACGAGCCACAGTTTTACATTCAACAAGGTGCTCTAATTAGTAGGTGAAAGCGAGTCCGGCCCTCGCCCAGAAGCAAGAAGACAAGCATATTCAGTGCTTCGCCTGTAGCAGCGTCCATTCTTCACGAACAATGTTTGGCAGTTCTTCTTCAAGGCTTGGCCCAGTTGGTTTCCACCCCAGTAAGTGTCGAGCTCGAAGCGCGCGGCATCTCACATTCAATCCCCAGCTAGCGGCCTCGTATCCGGCATATTCCTGAGCGACTTTGGCGTCCAGTGGCTCTGTCTCAGGCGCCGGGATATACCCAAGCTCGAAGGCAATTTTAGCGACCCTTTTTGCTACATCGCCCCAAATGTGTTCACCACTCTCCGCGAGATAATATGCCTCAGGGCCCCAAAAGCCATCGTGACCTTGGAATGCAGCGTCAAAAAGAGCCAAAAATAGAGTGGTCACATCAGCTATATGAATTGTACAACCGAACGAAAGTCCTTCTCCGATAACAGGGGCCTTTTTCCTTAGTATAGTCCACTTTGAGAGTTCGTAGAGTTGTCTACTGCGCCTTGAGCAGGGTCCGCGACCGTGACCTAATAACTTAAGCATTAGCTGTAGACTAGAAAGTAGATAGAAGTGATATTCCTACCAAAAACGGTATTCGGAGATATGATGGCTGCTTTAAGGGTCTCAGGATGCTTGGCCGTAGCTTCCAGCACAAATTTGTCGACATTGCGATGAAAGGCATGGTCCGGCATGGTAATGATTTCTTTTATCCCTTCGAGATCGTCGAAAGTTTTCTCTCGCCTGATACCGTACGTTTCATTGTCAGTATCGATATAGCTGAAGATACCGGCGCCACTTGTATGAAGCCAGTACACTGGCCGATCAGGAGAATGCCCCTTGAGTATGCCTGAGTAAATGGCCTGGGCCGCTTTCAGGTTGTCCGCTGCATCTGCTGTGTCTGGTTTGTGTCAGTTGCATGTTTCTACATGCGGTAAGTGGATATCCGTTCTTACGAATAATGATATCCGCATTAGCGCTTTCGGTTTCCAAGATAGTCTCATCGTCAAGGCCACCATATACAATTTCGACGGTAGGGTACGCTGCTTTGATCTGACCGCCTTTCTCAAGACCACGGACTAGAGCTCTGTAGTTCAGATTGGGGTAAATTTGGCTGAGCTGTGAGAGCAAGTCGCCGCCAATATAGCCACTAGCTCCGGTGCTGTTGATCTGTTAGTTTAGTATTGAGTGTCTACTAGAGAGACTCACATGAAAACTGTTCTAGCCATTTGGAGACCCAAATCTGTGTACATTTGGGTGTTGTTTGGGGCGAGTGTTTCTCAGATTTGTAGTTCATATTTTGATTTATAAGCATCTGCGGGGGCCAGAAGATGGATTTACACTACACGGCAATGTTCTATAATTAGGGAATACTATATGTCAGCAGCTCTTTACCAATCGTGCAAGTAGCAAGAGAAATCCCAATGCAATTCTCTCGTTCCATGCGATTGGTGACATAGAGCACACGTCCTAACTCACAGCGTATTCGCCCAATTGATCTGCCTGGACCAACCTTGGAGAATGGATTATCCAACGGTAGAAGTCTCTGGTTGCTGATGCCAAGGGTTAGCGATACAGTAGTATGAATATGAGGAAGTAGTTGTGGAGCTTGGCAATAGTTGGATAGAATAGAGAATCTGAACCGATATTGGGTTCGACGTTAGCGGGTCACGGAAGAGAGAACTTTGGCTTCAGAGATTGGCAGAAAGTCTACTGCTTACGGGATGATGGGCGACGATGTGAAGGCAATTAGCAACTATATCCAAGAGCTATGTTTTTAGTAACTATATATCTAGTGCTCTCTTCGTGAAATGGGGAATGGGTTAGCTGTATCGGTGCAAGAGTATCATTACCCTGAACTAGTTGTGGGAAACCAAACTATGTTACAAACTTGAAAACGATACGTATGTATTTGTGGGTAATGCTGATGATTTTTGCCTCATCCGATTCTATCGTAAGTACGAGAGCAAGGAGAATATATGTACAGTGAGATGTGGAAAAAGAATTGGAGGACTAAGACGTCGAGGAATGTGTTCGGAGAAGACTACCTATGCAGGTAATTGGATTTTCAAGGCGCAACATCCGTTGCTAAAAGCTCACTCGAATCCTTTAGTCACTTGAATCATTTAGTCGCTATGCTGCCATGATAGTCTTGGCATCGAGCTATGTAGAGACCTGAACAGATCGTAGGTGATGTATTGGATCATCTTTGCTACAGCGGAGCTGCCGATTTAACATTCTAACCTTTTCGGACAGGCTCAAATCATCGTTAAAGCTCATGTATTTTGTGCATTAGTAGTATGCAAGCTGTGTTAGTTTGAACGAAAGCATACAGGGCGCTTTTTGTCATGTAGCCTGTTAATGAAAGCATACCCTATCTAGAATGCCGCGGGCGGCATTCTGGAACCCTAATTGCAGAACATACTTAACAAATCATGCCGTCAAGAATGACCACTCGTCTGCCTCCAAAGGGACTGTGTGCCGGGTGAAGAGCGATTAACAGCAAACTAGACCATTCAGAATGAAAAGCTGGAAGGAGGCGGAGAGACAAAACGATCTTAATCACAGGTGCGCCTCTGGCTTAGGGCTGGAAACAGCACGTGCGCTATGTGGAACGCAGGCAACCTTGTATCTTATTGGTCGCGATGTCGAAGAGCTAAGGACTCTGGGTGATATCCTCCAGCTTGGTCTTGTCCATATTCTCGAACTCGATCTTTCATCTCTGGAGAGCGCCCACGCTTGTCTTGCAGAGTTGCTCATCAAATCCGCGTTCGTCCCTCAACATTCTTATTGGGAACGCAGGAGTCATGATCCCTTGAAGGCCGCACAGCAAATTAGTTTGAAGAGCAGTTTGGCACCAATAACCTTGGTCGTGTACTTCTATTCCATATCTTCAGGCCGACCCTATTAGCATAATCTATACAGGATTTCCATTCCCGCGCTGTGACCTTGGCTTCTAGTGACCATGGATATTCTGGGGCTAATTTCGATAACATCACTTTTCGAGTAGTATGGTCTCTCAAAGGCATATAGTCAGAGAAAAAAAGGGTTAATGCCTGAAATCTTACTGAGACTGGACGCCTTATACGTCCAGTGGGCTAAATGTATTCTCTATCAAACCGAGCACTATTACGACGAACTTGGCTCTAGTATATGTCAAGCGAATTCCTTGAAAGCCAGGGCCAGGATCATAAGCCCACTGCTTTAATTAAGCACCCTAAACAGGGAGCTGTAAAAACGGTGTGGCCTGCTGTACGAAAAGTGCTTCATAGTATAGGAGATCGATACTGGGTAGAGTCAGGTTTCGAAGGCCGATGACCCAGCTCCGGGAAGCACAGGCCCAGGACATACGTCGTAGGTTGTGATAGAAAGAAGCCGGCAAAACTGTGGTCGGTTTCCTTGAAATTGCTGGATAGGGATGGTGAATCTTAAAATAACAGGGTAATTGATCTGTCCGGTGGGCTTACGATAGTATAGCTACAAGCGCAATGGAAAGGATACAAAACGAGATCTACTACCCAATTTTAGAATGCAGGAGGGTTAACCCGTTCACATCATACTTCAGCGTCAGATGTTTATGACAGTAATCTCAAAATTTTATTTTTTAATTTCTTTCTATGAACTTTTTTTCTCCGATATAAAATTAGCATATGGTGATTGACTTTCAGTGGCGACACAGCTACTAGTAAAGTACCAATAAGAGCGACGGGATCAGGAACGGGCCATGCACGTTCTCTTCCACGGTATGGCCTTATGCGCCGATGCTTGTATGACTACTGGGCCGGAAGGGTCTTTCCGTCATTCCATTCTCCAAGTCGGCACTTTTATTGAACTATGAAAAATCTTCGGGCCTGAAACCGAGCGCATTGATAGCGGCTATTCTCGGTTGGCTTCGGCGGTGACCTAAGGTCCACTGCTGTGTTCCTGACACTCGCCACGTTGCCGCCAATAACCGAGAACGCTGTCCGAGTCCCGAGGATTTGATTGGTCGTAGTTCCGACTGTCACATGGCGGTGTGGCTCGTGCACGTTTCTATAACATCATTTTTGCCATGAAAATCTTTATCGCGGAAAAGAATGGGTCCTACCGATATCCAGGTCAGGCTCTGTTTGGCAGCAAAATGACGGTGGACTCTTCATTTGGATGGAGTACGCGAGTCCAGAAGAAAATGATGTGAAAAAAAGGGCCCAGTTGGGCCTGTGGCTCTGCCCATGCCCGTGTATATTAGTAGCAGTTCGGGACCGTCCTCTGAGAATTCTGTTGAATTCTCAAACGCATCTATCTTTGTGTACATACATCTAATATAATTGTATCTGGGTTGCAATGGACCACCATCGGGGCAACTTCCCGACTTTCCAAGAAGCCCAATGCAAACGCCCGTCCATCGATGAGACCGATACTGATAGCGAGGATTTGTCTGACGAGACGGCAAACCATGTCAACTCTTTGGAGCTCGAGCGTATAAATACCTATCGCCTTCAGCAAAAGACAACAGTGGGCTCAACTCGAGGCCCTCTGCCGCGGGAGCAATGGCTACCTATGGGTGCTGGGAAAGAATATCCCCCATTACTCCCCGATCCCGAGCAATATGTGGTCGAGTTTGATGGACCGGACGATCCATTACATCCCTATAACTGGTCCATGCTGAGAAGGTTTGTTTGTCCCACAGTACATCGTATGACGTAAATATCCGTTGACTAATTTGATGTTTGCTTAGAGCTTTGCTTGTATGCATCCTATGTTACTCCACCTTTGCTGGATCGTTCGCTAGTGCCGTCTTCTCCGCCGCTATTGGATCAGTTAGCGAACAATTTCACATTAGTACCGAGGTGGCATCGCTAGGTGTCGCATTGTATGTTTTAGGATTCGCTGCAGGTCCGACGATATGGGCTCCAGCATCTGAACTTATCGGACGACGCTGGCCGTTGTCCATCGGCCTCTTCGGATGTGGTATCTTTAGCATTGCCTGTGCCACCGCAAAGGATACACAGACTATTATGCTGAGCCGATTCTTCGCCGGATTGTTCGCTGCTAGCCCTGTATCTATTGTTCCTGCCGTTTTTGCCGATCTATTCAACAATGCACAAAGAGGTATCATCATGTCCATCTTCTGCATGGCTGTATTTATTGGACCGTTTGCTGCTCCTTTTGTCGGCGGGTTCATCGCCATGAGCTCCCTTGGATGGCGCTGGACCATGTACATATCCGCCATCATGGTATTCCTGGGCTTTATCCTCGTTCTCCTCTTCCTAGACGAGTCCTATCCTCCCGTGATCCTAGTCCGCAAGGCCGCAAACCTTCGCCGGCAAACACATAACTGGGGGATTCACGCCAAACAAGACGAAGTCGAAGTTGACTTTATGGAGCTTATACGGAATAATTTCACGCGCCCGATTACTATGCTATTCACCGAGCCTATCCTCCTGCTTATCTCACTTTATATCTCCTTTATATATGGCCTCATGTATGCTTTGCTCGGGGCATACCCGGTTGTCTTCCAAGGCGTCTATGGCATGAACATGGGTGTTGGAGGCCTTGCATTCGTTGGTCTTATTTTAGGCGAGCTGCTCGGCGGCGTGTTTGTGCTCTTTCTGCAAGGCTCCTACAAACGCAAACTCGCAGCCAATGGAGACAAACCAATTCCTGAATGGCGTCTTTCACCTGCCATTATTGGCGCCATTGCGTTCACAGCGGGCATGTTCTGGTAAGCTACGCGGATCCTTGCTACCTGTCTGATTATCTCGTGATGGCATATACTGACAGTGTATATAGGTTTGGCTGGACTGGCTACACATCCTCCATCCACTGGATGGCCCCCATGGCCTCTGGCATCCTTACCGGCGCAGGCATCTTCCTCATTTTCTTACAATGCTTCAACTATATTGTTGACTGCTATCCCACACTGTAAGCTCTCGCTGGCTAATCACAACCGCACTATCCTTAGACAAGATAACTAACACAGCCTAGTGCGGCATCCACAATTGCAGCAAACACTATTCTTCGCTCCGGAGTCGGCTGTGCATTCCCTCTCTTTTCAAGACAGATGATGCAGAATCTTGGCGTTCAATGGGCCGGGACTATGCTGGGCTGTATTGCGGCCATTATGATTCCCATCCCTGTTGTATTCAAGGTATACGGTCCTTGGTTGAGGGCTAAGAGTAGACTGGCTTGCTCACCGGTTTACGATGTCGAAAAGAAACCTTATGATGCATGATCTTTGATGTCTTGTATAAAAGTTTGTTAGTTTGTTTTTCAGCGAAGATACCATTTGCATAGCGTGTGATATGGTGTTGTTACAAATGAAGTTATTATTGGATGTATATTTTGGGTTACGAGGGACTGGAATTCTGTAAATTATATACCCGGCACTTATCCTAGTGGATCGAATCTATTACGAGAAACGTTTTGAGAGAACCTTATGTAGCCTAAAAAAAAGGCTGGTAGTATTAGACTAGACTGAGATGCCGCTAACTATATGTGACGGTAATTTTGTATAGAGTGATGCCACAAAAGACTGATTCGCATTCTACCTGCACGAGAGTCATGTTAGATGAAGGCACTTAGTTATATATCACCATGGAATTTAACCTACTGCTTTGAGGGCCTTAACAATGAACGACAGGCATCACTCCCGCAGACAATATATATACCACTCAGCACAGTGACCATCTTTCCTTTCTAGGATCTTGGAGAACACATGATTGCAGTCTCATAGATCATAGTTCAGGGAAGCTGTTACATGGTATGCAAAGGGAAGATACGAAATGTACTGCATCTAATAACCATCCGCAACAATGTTGCTGCAGAAGTCATAGTTACGCTCTGTCATGACATTGTGGTTTCGTGCAACTCTCAGCCGCTAGATTTACCGAGAGTCTGGGAGATGCAATGAAAAAATGGGAAACCACAAAAACATACAACAGCTGGGATTCACTGGTAGTCACCCACCCAACTACTAACCGGCCGGCGTGTGGCTTTAATGTGGCCAGAAGTCGGGTGGCTGCCGCCCGGGTGAGCTAGCGGGTGAGCCGCTTTACAGTCGCGCGACCTTGGGTGAGCTTGGGTGAGTGCACAATAGATAGGGTGAGCCGCCAGCCATCACTCACCCGATCGCGCGACCTCACCAAAACTTACCCAAAAGTGAACCTTACTACCTACCCACTTTGCTTATATGCTTACTCTTCTATTGAAACACTTTTGTTCTTGGCTGCTAGGCTTCGCCACAATTTTGGACTTCGCCAAATAAATAGGTGTTGAAATAGATGCTTCTATTTCTCTTATAAAGCAGAACTTGATATATTATTGTCTTTAAAATGAAAACATACCGTTGATATCAAAAAAACAGCGTTTCAGGGAAAATAAGGCATATCTATGTAAATTATGCCAGATATGGATAAATCGCTAGTCAATTTGGAGACATACTGGTAGGCTTGATTCCTTACAGTAAATTTATGCTAATCTAGCCTCAGGCAATGTAACCCACGATGGAGCTGATTCTGGAAATCTGCGGCGTACCTTGAGTATCTGAAGGTTAAACCCAAGTGTCTTTGCTCTTTTTTGATCCCAACTAGGAGTACCATTTCAGAACCTCTTCCCATGAGTCAACTGATTGGGATCTGAAAAACCACTGCAACCAATACCCAAACCGCCCAACCCCATTCGTGTTGCGACTGACGTCCGCTCTTTCGTAATAGCACACGGGGCGACTTTCTAGTGTGAGATTTCTATGCCCTGAAACGAACGAGGAACGAAGTGAGAGGAAGGGAAAAAGTCAACAAGGCCGCGAGGCCGTACGCAAAATGAAGTGCGATTTCTATGTAGAGAGACTGCTGCCACGTGCGCTTCTCATTTGTCCCCAAATCCCCCTCTTCACATTGGTTTTGTCTTGGCTTTAGGGTTCTAGGACTTTATCCACATGTTTTGCTTTCATAATTGCACTATTTTCTGTTTTACTGAACTTTAGTGCGCTCATATTAATATAATATACTTTAATATACTACCATACGTGGTGCTACTGTAATACCCTGTCTGCATTATATTATATACTCTTTGAGTTATACTATAAATGCTACTTCTCTGAAGAAGTTGACCTATCTTCCTGAGTTTCTCTCATTACATTATTTATTTAGACTATTACAAGCAGACAGCTTCATGTCATGGCGCTTGAATATTATTTTACTGAAGTTATAGACAAGTTTCCAGTAAATATTTTCTCCGATAGGGCTGATATATACACTAGAGAACATTAAAAATAGAATATATAACTATACAGATAGCCTTAATATTATAAATTATGATTAGCTTGGCCCACTTTACTTTCTTCTCTATTGATAAAATATAGATTATTAACTTTTAATATATTATTGTATTATCTATACACAGTCGGGCTCTATTAAAAATACTATAGAAAGCGGACTTTAAGTGAAAATAATGATCTGGTTAATATTTAGCTATATCCAGAGTTTTCTCTCTAAGTATCCTCATTTCTATACTAAGCTCCTCTATTTTCTCCAGCGTCACTCACAATCTTATTCTCCATGTCTACACCAATATCCTTCATAATTATATTCTCTATGTCCATACTAATATCCTTTATAATCACATCCCCATCCCTAACCATATATTTCTCAGAATTACCGATTCTATCATTATCTTCCTGCCCTTCATGACTAAATATATCCCAATCTCGAGCTAGTATCCTGTCTATATTACCGTTGTCAAGATACCCATCTATCAATACTGAAGAGAAAATAAAAAAGATAACTATAGATAAATCATACTTAAATATATCTCTTTACCCTGTACTACCTTCATATCAATTCTCACACTGCCTGCAATACTAGTCTATAAATTACCGGCCTTTATCCCTCTATTAGGCCGTTCTGCCCCCGCAGTCTTTTCGCGGGGTATACTAGTACCTGATTATCCATAGTTTTTTCTATAGTATTAAATGTTTCGGCCTTTATGCGGGATATACTAGTACCCTATCACCTATAGTTTTATATATAGCATTGGATATTTTAGCCTTCAGCCACTGTTTCATTAAGATATCATGGCGTTTCTCGCACGGGCTGTTATAAAACAGTGGTATAACTCTGTTATAATAATCCCCTCCAGTTAATCAACCTCAGACTAAAAATACTTGACATAGTAAACTTAGGTTGGGCCGAACCTCATGAGAGCCTGTCCTGATAAAACAACTCTATGCACAGTATACCCATAAAATCCACAATTCAGATCAAAATAATCGTTTCAGGGCATCAGCATGCGAAGCGCGCGTCTTCCAGTCTTAATCACATAGAAGATTAGCCCCGTTATGGCTAGACCAGTATTCGAGATCTGTTCCGTGGCTGAATGGTATATGACCAAACGCGTAAAAAATAGGTCAACTGTATGTTCACATGTCTTTACAGCCCTAAAAATAAGTCAACCCCGCCATTTCCTCTACGCTCTACATGAAATTGACCCGTAGAAGATCCAATAACTCGTGGCAGACCGTATTCACTGGCAAGACGTAATATCGCCCGCCTTCACTTTCACTCTCCTGAGATGCCAGTGGTATAAATCAAAAACTCTTGAGGGGCATTTTTCAGTTATCACTCCTCGCCTTTCACGGTTCATTCCTCTGATTGTTCCCTTGCAAGAATGAGCAACGAGCCCTTGAAGAGGTACTTTTATCGCTGCTTTTCAAAGCGCAGTGCAGGAGCCTTGAAATGTGGTCAGAATCGTGTCGGCCCTCCTCTCTTAAAGCCAGAACTACTTCTGCAGTTCGAGCGCCACAGCATATTGGAAAACCAGAAACCTACTGCTCTGGTTTCTGTCGGTGACCGCCTGATTGAAGCCCTTCATCACGCTTTCGTGAAATACTACAATCGACATGAGCGAGCTGGTGACATTTGGATTGCCATCATCTCGAATTCAGCGGGTGGAAATGAAACATCACCCTACCATCATGCTGAAAAGCTTGCCCATGAGCTAGGTAAGAGCCCTAAGGACAGTCGAAAATTCAAGCACGAATACGTATTTGAATGGGAAATTCCAGACCAATATGTTGAGCACATGGTCTCCGTTGAGACACTTCTTGATCGCGGATTGAATCTGGATTCATATCTCGAAGGTGATCATTTGCCAGACCTTCGAGGGTTCCGGAGCTCAATGATCGACATGTTCCTAGGCGATGACGGACTTTGCGTTGGGAGAGAGCTAGGTCGCATGGCCCGATGTTTTGGCGCTAGAGCTCCGGTGAAGGAAATTGCCAACAGCATTCTTACTGATTGTCCTATATGCATCTCATTTGACGGGGAGACACAATACGTGGAATGGACAACCACATACGAGTCTGATACCGATGCGTATACTTTCGCGTATATCGACTTCGAATACTTTTACTGGATATCACAGGGAATCACCGAAGCCCTCTTTGATTTATGGCTTGCGGACGCCTTTTTCCTAGGTAAATATATTGTACATGTTGAGTGGGCCAATGACCTGACAGCAGAGATGGAGATTCTATGGGAACTTTACTCCGATAATCGTCACTATGAAGGATGGGCTGCGGTCGACTCGGACTGTATCGCAGACGACGCACGAGAACTGGAAATGCGGGAGTGTGAAATTCACGACCTAATTGAGAGGGACGCACTATCTATAGGGCTTTGATTGACTCTAAAATCGCTGTGATGGTTTGATAAGACCTCAGAATAACTTTCATTTCATGCGTTAAAGCTTTCCCTCAACACCAAATAATTTGCCAGAAATCATACACGAAAGGACCACCTTCTTCTAAAAGTTCCTGGAAATATTTATTCTCACCAATTTGACCAAGAACAGAAACAACATAACGTGTTACAAAATTCCTCATGGCATCAATCTTATTGCCGTAAGTTGGGGTGTTTGAGTAGACAAATCGAACAAATTCAATAATACCACACACTCCTGTGTCATACAGCTTAAAGTTTTTCAGTGTTTGATGCAATTTAGAAAGTACCAGCTGGCACAACGATTCTATGCCGTATTTGTCGGCCAGCACGTATAGTCGGGCTTGGTCGAGAAACACAGGGGTGAAATCTTCCCAGGACCCGGTATTTTCAGGTGGTGTGAAAGTATAGTCTAAGTCGCCACTTTGCGGGCTCGGAACGACGAGGCTCTCTTCAAATGCATCGCGCAAATGTCCAGTCCAGACGCTTCTCTCCCTATATGGAATTTCCGGGTCATCACAGAAAGCGTCTTCGGGTGGAGAGTCTGACTTGGGAGCTCCGTCTGGAGGGGCCTCTAATTCAGGCTCAGGCTCCGTTACAGGCTCAGGCTGAGGTGCAGGCCCCTGTACAAGCTCGCCCCAGTTCACATTCGAGCGGCGTGTTTTGCGTTTCTTCTTTTCCTTTACGGTTTCTGTGACCTTTATGGAAGGAGACTTGTCATCGATCAGGCGAAATGACGGGGGCGTGTAGTTTCGGAGATAGGCAAATTCACATAACCGAGCGAATGTGTCTAGATCGACCTCGGACCAGTCAACGTGCCTAGTTTTTGCCTCGATCATTTCACCAGTCATAAGAGTGTTCAGGCTTTGAGAAAGCCCTGCCAAAGGAGAAGAATGCACGATTACTTCCTTCTTATTGGCACCAACTGTGAAGGTGAACAAGGGGGAAGAAAGATATCTAAGAGTGTTAGACCCGGACCATGTCAAGATTGCTATAGATCACCCACTTCCCGAAGGCGCCCTCCATCTGGAATGATGATTACTCAGAGACACAGAGACAAAAACACCGTTTCGTGTAAGAGGAGCGACGGATATGAGAAGCATTTGCAAGATAGTGTTTATGTTTAGGACACTTCATCCCACGCTACGTGCGTTACAGTCATGGTGGCTTACTGATGTGTCTTGACTTAATTGGTTGAACTGTCGGGTCGCTCATCTGCACCTATCAGACGAAAAAATGACCCAGTACTCTCGACATAATACTATTATTAGCACGAATACTTTCACTGAATAGTACAGTGTACCAAACTCGGTGCTCAGCCGTGACTCGTGAATAAAGACATCTCGGCTGATGCTCACAAACAGACACAGGAAGGAATGACATAGAGACCGAGCAACGAGGGAGTAGCATGGAGCCTAGTCTGCCAACCCAGGAGTGACCTAGACTACCTTCCTAGAAAGATATAACTGGTGGAGTTATACAATACGCATTTATAGCATCGCATTTTGCATGCCACCCCACCCATACCGCTTCTTCAGATATTCGGTCAGTCCCGAATAAGAGATAGGATACGATTCATAAAATGTCTTAAAATGATCAAGTCTAGAGCCTTTTTGGGCTCTACTCGGTGATATTGCTTATTCTGATGATATCTACGATTCTTGTATCATTCTTGACTTGCTTATGTTGATCCATGCCCTGAAACGAAGGAACTGAGTGAATGCCCTGAAATGAAGGAACTGAGTGAAAGGGTTAACTACCGCCCGTGAGCTGCCCGCAAAATGTCACTGTGATTGCACTGCGCCAGCCTTTGCTCTGATTGGCTGTGCTCTCATGCCAAGACATTCTTTATTGGTTACCATATTTCACAGTAATGGGATCTTCTTTTCTATGAGTTGCTGTTTTGCCTAGGGTTTTATTTAGTATCTAGATGTCTATTGCACTTTAATATACAAGGAGAATCTGCTGCTTCTATATCCATGTCTTGGCTTAGTATCTTTGATGTAACTGATTTTAAAATCTAAACTCTTTCATGTTATTTATTTGTCAATTATCCTTGTATATGTAAACTGTCCGCTTCCCTCTCCTTACCCTTTACAACCATGAGAAAGAATACAAGGATCATGTAGATGAAAAATCTCTCTGTAGTCTCTATATATAAAATAGCAACTGTATCTATGCTTGCTTTTTTCAATATTTTAAATGCCCTACACTTATAGCCCGTCCTACAGTCTGACCTTTCCTAAATAATAAGTGCTTATTGATATAGCTTCAGTCTGTTCTGGATACCTGAGACCGTGGGATCAAAATTAATATAAGACTGGTGATACTTGCCGCCGTTGCTCAATACTGTGGCCCTCAAATTACTGCCTGAATCTAAGGTCTTAATCTTCTACTCAAAATTCCATAACAATACCCTTACGCACATTGGAACTATTATCTTCTATTAAATAACAAGAGTTAAGCATTGTGCTAGCCTTTTAGGGAAAATAGCTAACAATATAACTTCCTGCTCTTAGAATCTCTATAACTGCTTACTTCCTAAGTAAACATGGAAGCATATTTGTCTTTATAAAATACTGGTCTCCGGAAGCTCATCTATTTCTTGTTTTTAGTTATCTAATACAAATGCTCATTCTTCTCCCTTCTTTCTACTTTACAGAACCAATCTATTGTACCTTGTATGACTGGGCCACCTTTTCTTATGCAACCTCATCTGTCAATAAATTCAAACTGCAAACTCGGATGCGACTCTTTGCTTCTATACTAATGTCTTATCGTTTCAGGGCTTACGGCGTGCGGCAGCGCGTGTCACCAGTGTAGAGACGCAACTGCCACGCGCACTTCCTGTTCGTTCGCGGGTTGCTGTCTTCGGGTTGGCCTTGTCTTGGCTTTAGAGATTCTATTTGGGTTATCTATTTGTGTTGTACTCTTTTAGGTTGTGATGTATATCCTGCATCAACCACGCTCCCGTCACTGCTTCTTTCCTTCTGAGAAAATAACTTGCTCTCTTTATAGAATTCCGGTTTTCTAGACCAGTGCTTTTACGCCTTCCCTTTCCGCTTTTCTGGTAAGGTGCGCTAGACAAGGGTCTAATAAAATGCAACCCCAGAGCAGAAGAGAGTGTAGAATAGATTACGATTCGGCCAGAGACATAAAATATATAGTGAAATAAGTCGGATATTAAGATAAAGCTTGCTCAGTTCAATAGTTGGTTTTACCTAATCCAATATGACTTTAGTTAGATTCTCTCTCCCGGATTATTCGTCAATATACTGCAAGCGGCTGTTGAGCACCTAAAAGTAGACATCGTAGAAGAGTCACGACTGATAAAGAAAGAACCCATTTTGCTGTAACTGCATGTTAGGCTCTTCAATTCATCCGTAGTCTGTGCCTTCTACAGGTGATGATGTCTGGATTACCTTTCTTACCTTGGTTTGAGCCTCCTAGCAGACTTGATATACTGTTGAACGCGTCTCCGATGTCTCTCCTTAATTGTATCCGCAGCCCTTGTAGTCTCGGGCAGTCTATCACTACATGGGCGACCGTCTTCTGTGCGCCGCACGCGCACTGATCATTGTTGCGGAAGTTGTGTTTCTTGGCAAAGATAGATAACCAGTTATGGCCCGTACATAGCTGCGTAAGCAGGTATGCTCGGTTCCTGGACAAGGATCCATATAACTTCCGGGTGTATTTCGCGGGCAGAGTACTGTCAATCTTCTGTAGATAGTCCTCTTTAGTGCTGGAGCTCCACTTGTGCTTCCACTGGGCATAGATTTTGTCACGGATCAATGCTATCTCCCTTGTCAGGAGCGGACAGAAGAAGTGGGTTTGACCTGGGTATACAGCGGCTTTGGCTAGTTAGTCTGCCGTGTCATTGCCGGGGTTGTCACAATGGCCTGGTATCCATTGGAGGCAGAGTGTGATATTCTTTGCCTAGATCTCAGTGGCTGCTTAAATGATAGTATGGATGATTTGTTGTTCTAATAGGTTCTTTACGTGTTGAATTGCTTGCAAGGCTAATCCACTATTATACAGGATAGTTGCAGTAGTTAGTCCGCCCTCACTATCACTTGAGCTCTGATAGAATATCTTGAATACCATGCTAATAGTGTAGAAAATGCCTATGAGTTCCGTGACATGGACTGATCAGCGGTCTATTAGCTCTATCTGTACCTATCAGGATTTAATAATCTTCTGGTCATTACCAAGTGCGGTGACAGCGGCCCCTAGATAGCTGTCTTGCCTGGAGATATCTAAATAGACAGTAATATTAGATATAGTTTATACAGTCTTTACTTTCTTTCTTGCTACTTCTTGGTCTATTTTAATCTTAATCTCTGCAAAGGTCTTGACTTGCCATGGTGGTAGTAGCTGTAGATTAATTATTTCTAATTTATTCAGTTAATCTATATTTATAGTTTTCAGTACTTTAGCTAACAGGAATCGTGTGTATATTCTAATTTATTTCTATATTTCTGGGCTCAGAGCAACATGTCCCAGATAGGGTGATTGTGAGATAGTGAGTGTAGTCTGGCAATACTCTGCTAGGCGCAGTGGCGGAGATAAAGGTATATAAGAAGAATATAGGCTTCCACTTCCAGTATTACAGTTGCCACTATTCTGAATACTGAGAGAATACAGATCAACAGGGTTCTCTATACTGTATTTAAGTGTTATAGATATGTCTTGTCCTGCAGCAGGTTGTGCCAGACTGTTGATATACAGTCCACGATAGGTGTGATATATGCTTAGTAGAGTTGGCGTATCTGTTCAGGGTGTAGATATGGTAGTCCAGTCAGGGCAATGGTTGTTTTTGTTGCGCGTTTGATAGCCTGTTATATATACTTCTTCTATTGCAGTTCCCGGTCAAATATCACCCCCAGAAGCTTTGCCGTGGATGATGATTGAATTACCATGCTATTCAGGACTATCTATTCTTCCAGATGTTTGCCCTTCTTCCTGGTAAAGTGGATGAGCTCAGTTTCCTCAGCTGCAAAGCAGGACCCGGTCCGCTGTGCCCAGGTCTCAATTCAGGGGATATCTTCAGATTATATCCGGGCTACATTTTCCTCGGCGGAGCGGCCTACTCGCTATCGAAAGTAATCATTAATGAAGGCTGATGCCCCTCCATGGATATTGACGGGTTGTTCAACCATGTCCGTGTTGAAGAATGTAAATAGAATTGGGGAGAGTGGTGATCCTTGTGCTAGTCCTGCATTTACCAGTGGTTCCATAGCAGTGCGAAAGACATCAAACCCAATGCTTGCGAGTCGGTCGCTTATAAAACTTGCAATCCACTTCCTCGCTACTGTGGGGATCCTTCTCGCCCGTAGGCAAGCGTCCAGGCTTCTTTGGTTAACTCCGTTAAGCCTTCTACAGGTGATTTCAAAATTAGTTTCGATACATTTTCTTGCAATTTACTACTAAGCCCTAATGCTAAGGCACGGTAACATATATAAAGCTTATATATAGGATGAAAACAGCTTGAAACCTCGATAGGCACAGTATAGAGATAGAATATCATCGTCATAGACAGTAGTTAGATCTAGGATTCCAGAACTGTTTTCAGATTATTTTTTCCGCGTGACTAATTCTTTAAATTAAATCCAATATAAAATACTGTAAAAACATTAGCCTATCATAAATATGATGTATCTACTACCATCCTGAGTGATGAGATTAATAATAGCTCTATGACCACGCCCCTACTACTATCCCTGCGTCAAGGTTTACTACGCGTCATACTCAGCTGGCTACTATCGTTTGCGGCAAAAGCTCGATTGGAGGGGTAACCTGCTTCAAAGTCTGAGAGGAGTGCTTTTACCCTGCTTCTACTCAAGGACTTCTTTCTATAAGAAGTCCTCAGAAGTCCTCAGGACACCCTTAAACCAGGCATTCTTATATTTAAATCAACTTTATTAGACTACTGAAGCATAACCTGTTTTTAGTATACCTTGCTCGATATGTCTGACAAGAAAGATCCGGTACGATTTTCAATATTATGGTTATACTTAACTAATATTCCTAGGGCCCATGCTTACCCTGGGTTGTTATTGAGTCCTTTACCCGGCTATTTGAAAAATTGTAAGTTTTGAAGCCCTTTTAAGCTACTGATAACCTTTGCTAAGATATAAACTGAATTAAGGACAAAAATGGAGATAGTATTAATTTAAACCCATATGTAATTCATATAAATCACTAAATGTTGCTATGTAGGTATCATAATAGATGAGATTACAAACGCAGCCCAAAAGAAGGGCGAGGTGAAGAAATTTGTTGAGTTTATCAATCAGTTCGACGTGAACAAAGATCAGAGGATTACATATATTGGTATGATAATCCCTTGAAGTCTAATAATCAATTCACTATAGCTATTCCCTTGTCTCTTCTTCAGATTATGTCTTTTTTGTTTCTTTCCGTTGCTATCAGCTCTGTACTAACAATATATAATAGAATTCTGGAGACACTTCTATAATATGGAGGAAAAGGAAAATTTTCCTAGTTCATATTCGGCCAAGATATAAACAGAATCATATGAAATACTCATGTGCTTGGTCTTATGGTTGGATGGTTATTTATAAGACGACAATCGTCCAATGTATAAACAACCAAACCTTCGTAACCACAACAATTAAGTCGAATACAGTCTATCATTCTTATCTTCATTTTATTGTAGATGCAGTCTTAGATTCAGACATACTAATAGTAGACACTTGCGAATTTGCATTGTTGTAATCAGCAGCTGGATCGCCCGCCGCCTGCTCTGACTACCCAGTCTATAAGGGATTGGTGTTACAGACCCTTCTCTAGCGTACCTTATTAAAGGGAGGACGCGCAAGGCAGAAAACGATAGGAATGCATGACGGAACCAATGAACGACTACCGGAAGGAAGCACACATAAATGTGCCCTATACAGCAGTCTTAGATCGAAGCCTACCAAATCTTGTCAAACGATACGCGTTATCTATGAAGGATGTATCGCAACTCACGTTTATGCTTGATGGGTTTATCCTGAGCGGCATCATCTTCAATGGGACTTTAGTGGGTTATACAGGTCAGACATCAGTTCCTGTTCGCGTGGACAGTTTGAAAGGCCTCTATATAGCGGCTCTTGGTGGGTGTTTTGCCTCTATTCAGATTAAAGATGTGAATGGCTGGCAGTGACAGTGGTATGATCAGTGTCCAGGAAAAGGCACCTTCAGTTACCTAGAGTGGAAGTCGTCTAGAAGTAAGCTTCTGGTATCCTATAATATAAGTTTCTCTTTTGATGTACCAGGCTTTCAATAAACTGATTATCCAGAAGAACTTGAAGGTCATAGAACTAGCTTATCAAAATAATATAGACCAGCATATCTTGTTCCTGACTCAAAATCCCGTGGACTTATCACTTAGCCTGACCTGTCTATACAACCAGCACGAGTGCAGTTATGGCCTGTATACACTTTAGACTTTTACGATAGACTTTTGACAGGTTATCGCTATCAATGTGTATGTTGACCTGATTTGGGGCTAATTTGCCCTCTGTGCGTTGGAGTTTGTCTACAAAGATAGAGTGTACCTACTCGGACCATTGACTATTGATAACTTTAAACTCTCATTTCCTTTGCTCCCCGAGGAGTTTCTTATCACCCTGTCTGTTGATAGTGGCTTGGACGATGGCCATTCAATGCTAACGGTGAGTTCACTATGGTTTACAGCATCATATGCATCATATGTTATCTGACAGTGTTAGTTTACCACAAGCAGAAATTGTTCCGTGACTTTCGG
This sequence comes from Aspergillus alliaceus, assembly GCF_009176365.1. Lineage (NCBI taxonomy): Eukaryota > Fungi > Ascomycota > Eurotiomycetes > Eurotiales > Aspergillaceae > Aspergillus > Aspergillus alliaceus. The sequence continues at coordinate 334,941 of NW_022474710.1, forward strand.
CAACCCGTGTGCAGAAGGATCATATTTAGTGGCTAATATAGCTGGAATTGCGATAGGAAAGATAGGATATTCAATAACATTATTTAGCAAAACTTGCTTATAGAGGAAGTCTTTTCTGGATGAACACATGTCTGTGTTGGGAATATTTCAAAGCCCTCAACGCCCAGTTGTCCATCTGCTCCGAGGCAGAGTAGCTATAAAAGAACATCAATACCGGACTTCAACTGTGAATTTTAACAGCTCCCTATCCATAGCCTTGCAGTCAACTGCGCCTCTTAATGCGGTCTCTATGATACAAGCCTTCCAAGCTAGGAATCAAGGGCCTGCTACTGGCCTTCTACTGTACCACCGAGACCGCTGCCCGGCTGTTCTCGGCGAACTTACTATTGAATCTGCCACAGAAACTGTGGAATTTGGCGAAGACGTCTGAGGACTTACTATTTCCTATCTTCGGACGGAAGTAGTTGCCATATTTATGTATAAAGATTTTTGTAGATAGTCATTCGATCTATTTTGGGCGTCAACACCCTTCCACAGACTACAACACGGTACATTCTGAAAGAATGTGTGCGAGGTGAAATGCCTATGACAAGTACTGATTAGGGTCTCAATTTATGTATGAAAGCTTCATAAACCTATTCCCAATAGCAGCTGCCTCACAGAGAGTATATGGATAGTTTACAAACTTGGATCAAATCATTTGTTCTCTCCGTCATAGCTCGAACGCTGCATAGACATAACCGTGCATTAAAAAATACCTACCTTCTCACCCTGAGCCCTGAAAAAAAAATTTAAAAAGCCACTATGATAATGAACCCCAACCACGGCTATAACCAGGACAGAAGAAAGACACAAACATCTGAAGAAATTGTTAGGATTTCTGATTCCAATTTCCTTTCTTCGAAAAGTGCTTTTGGCAAGATCTGGTTCCCAACCATCCAAGGTCTGTCATTGGACACTATACAAATTAACATGGTCTTTCGTTAGTTATCAGTCGTGTCTAATGTGCTATTCCTAGTTATGAACTTAATGGAAAAAGATGTCCTTCACTGTCCACTGCGGCCTCGGTCCGTAAAATGCGAGTCGAATTGATTGCGAGGTTCTCAAGCTATCGTCTGCGGAATACTTAAATCTACACAGAAAAGACCTGCCCACGAAAGTTAAGGATCTGTTCACGAGCCGTCATCGCTTACAACACGTTCTGCGCCCATCAATCACCCGAAACCAGGTTTGGACCACCACGAAAGTACACCCTAGCACCCATCCGGACTCGACCATTCTGAATGACCGGGTTTCTATCAGTGCCTTTAAAGATACTGATGATGCCAAAGCCATCTGCTCTTGTCCAGAGAGGGAAAATAGCCAGAGATTTGTCCGGGTCCCGCGCTTGAGGGCGAGTTTTTTCTCAGTACCTTCGATCTTTGAGGACTATTTTGTAGTCAGTTTGATCATTATCTGTAATACTAGTACTTTTGGAAAAATTGGCAGGAAGGCTATATGACGGGGATAGGGGCATACCTCAAAGTCCAAGCTTATCCCACCACCTATCAGAGAAACATTGACTTGGGTTCCAACAACTCGGCGAGTAGGAGCATACTTTTTTACAACGACGGTTATTTCCTCGTCAGTCTGGTTAATAACCCAGATGTAGGGAGGAATGCGCCGGACAAAGCGGATGAACTGTCCCAAACTAGACTTCGAATTTGATCGGGTAGCTTCTACATCATACCATTCCCGATATCTCTCCCACTACCAAGCTCACTCTGAAGGCAAGCACAGTCCCTCGAAGTATCCAAGCCCTCATCTTTAGCCCTTTGCGAGACTAACAAGGAGGACCACAACCGGCCTATTACTCTTCTCACCACTCTTATTGTTTTCCTCCTCCCAAGTATTGCCCTCACCTCTGCCGTTCCTGCATCTCCGGCGACTAACGTCCTTCGCCGTGCCGACGAGGACTGGGAACTCGTCATCTACCCGGACGTCGAACCAAGCGGGCAATGCGGCGGGACATCGTCGACAGTCAGTGGACCCGGAAACGGAGCCTGCCACAATTTCAAGACGACTAGATGTGTCGATGTGAAGCTTCACACAGAAATTTTCGACTGCTATTTTCAGTTTAAAACCAATTCTTGCGACTAGGAACCTGCGCACATTATCCATATTCAGCAGGTTCCTGTTTCGAAGGATCATCCGGAGCCGGATGTTAAGTTTGTTACAGTTGTAACGATAAGCCGCCGAGGGTTAAATGAGTGGGAACAGAAAAACGATCTGCTGTTCTAGGAGAGCTGAAGTTCTGTGAGTTGAGCTGGGAGTATCCTGTTTATAATGTTTTCTGGAAGAAAGGATGGGGATATAGGTGCATGCTGTAACATGAGAGCTGTAATCAAGCAGAAGGGAATATGACAGAGATAGAGGGTATGATAGAGATCTCCGAGAATTGGGTTGGTATTGCTCATTATTGCTTAGTCGCAAGATATTGTAGGTTATGTTTGTCTGTAGTAGACAGGTAGGCATTCATAAGGACATCTAAGCATGTTCCCGTTCGTGCCCGAGGCACATGTTCTAGGTGCGGATTAATGTATATTATTAGAAGCCACATAATACCCTACCCTCCATGATCTAACTGACAAATCTTACAAGGGTCTGGCGAGCTGAATGCATCATACCTCATGTCCCAAAACAATCACTCTCTTTTCATGGCTAGCCGTGCTCACTCTCCCCCTCCCCCTCATCTCCTTCTTACCTCTAGGTAAGTTCATTTCTGGCCTGCCATTATAGCCTGCCCACCTTAACGCTCTGAAGCAGCATCTCAACTCCGAAGACAGTTTGCCTCGCTTGGGCCCTCCCTAGTATCGAACATGTCTATCGTTCAGAATCAGAATAGCAAGTCTCACGAAGTCAAGATAGATAGTGGTCAGACAGGACCGACAAAGCAGGAAGCCTCAAACGGTACTTTTACTATAAATCAAGCCTCTTCTCTATGTCCCTCCAAGCTGCACAGCTAACCCGTGATATTAATAGGTGACAAATCCATTAGTATACAGTGTGGGTCCGATGATTCTACCATAAATGATAGTCACACCAATCCCAATGCCACCGAGCAAGCAAATGTCCATGATAACAGCGATGTGGATTGGGAGATAGTCAGCAGCGTGCAGGACGGCAGAAAAGATAAAAACCAACCGTTCCATGGGCATACAGGACATTTTAGCATTGATGCGGGTTGGGGTAAACGGAAACATCGGTTGTATTCGAGTGATTGGAGCTTTGGTCATCATCATCATCATCGTCACCAACATCTTGATGATAAACATGGCGAGGAGGATAGTAAATGTCAGGTGAAATAATGCATGATATTTAACTTTTTTTTATGGTAGTCCTGAAGTTTATTGAAACTGGACCACCTGTTCATGTTCGCGCGGACGGGTGATTACCAACGGGCATATTTCTTTTAGCAGGTCGGGATAGACTAAGCTATTCGAGTGCCTACAGGCTGCCTAGGAACAAATTAATTGTCTAATTGAGATTAAGGTGGCATAAATGGCTCAATCATGAAACATTTTCTACGAAAGGAGCTACTTTATCTTCATTATGAAAGGACTTGTATGCAGTCAGCTTTTGTTTCTGAGAAGACATTATGTACTTATAATGCAAGCTTCATGTGTTCCATCATGCCTTTTGCTGCGTCTCTCCACCTAAAAAAGCTCCATTGCCAGCGTTACCAGTGATTGACTTCCTTCGGGGGCGAGTGGAGACCATTCGCCTCGGCATGTGTCCTAATGTCCGTTAAACCAATTCTTTCCCCGTAGAGACGCAGAACTGCGATGACCTCCTAACTTGGATATTAAAAGTGCAAGGGCCACAACCGTCCCCATATACAGTCGGAATCCTTGGAAATATGGTGAGTAGGTTATCATCTTGAACCTCCTCCACCCACTGATTCTCGCCTCTATCAGTCTCTGGGAATGGAAATGCCTCCCACTCAGTGTCTCTCCATTGGAGGGGTTCGAAGTCTAGTTCGTATATTTGCTTGGACAATTGAAAGGCTTCCCAGACTTTAGCGGACTGCTAAACAACTTTCTCCAGGCCAAGATGGAATTAATTGTGTGTCAGTCAGCAACCTGTAATGGTATAACACAGCATTTCTCACAACTGTCTGTATTCTCGCCTCACATTCTCCTTTCTGTGCAGATGGATTGATGGAAAATAGTAACAACCAGCAGAATGGTTCTTTGTCGCTCTTATTATTGACCAGGCTGGCTAACATCTCTCGGGTTCGACTATCTTCTGGCAAGATATAAGTTGGCTGGAAGATGAATTTTATCTATCTCTACAGCTTGAAAACATAATTCGAATATGCGCTAAGCAGCTAGAGAGATTAGAACCGATTTGAGCAGTGGATAATGCGAGCCTGGGGAGAGGCAGCAGCTGTTCTGGTTACAAGTCCCCCGTTAAGGCTCTGCCACGGGCTGCTTTGATCAGATATGCTGGCCGTCTTTTCCCCCAGGGGCGTGCAATCTAGCGACGAGCCTCGACGAACTCGTTAAGGCACAGTCACTGGTGCTCGGGAGGTCTGTGAAACTGGGGACACAAGCTTGGCTAGTGGAGGACGGTCGGGGTATCCCGAGATGCAACGAAAAAATAGAAAACCACAAAAACATACAACAGCCGGGATTCGCTGGTGGTCCCCCACCCAACTACTAACCGGCCGGCGTGTGGCTTCTGCGCGGCCAGAAGTCGGGTGGCTGCCGCCCGGGTGAGCTAGCGGGTGAGCCGCTTTACAGTCGCGCGACCTTCGGTGAGCTTGGGTGAATGCACAATAGATAGGGTGAGCCGCCAGCTGACGCTCACCCGAGCGCGGGCGACCTCGCGAAAACTTATCCAAAACTGAACCTTAAAACCCACTTCGCTTACCTGCTATACTATCTATTGAATGCCACCCCATTTTTGTTCTTGGCTGCTGGACTTCGCCATAATTGCATTTATTAAATCTAGGTCTTAATCCAGGGGATATTCTCTTTCTATATCTTTCTAAGATTTTCTTTTACTAAAGGATCTACTTACTATTAGAAGTAAGTAATTATTAATAAAGGCAGATACTTCTCTATAGAAGTCTACTGGTTAGTTTACCAGGTTAGAGTTGGAAAATCCAAGCAGAATTAGAGACAGTGAAGATTCTTATATAAGACCAGTATTCTCTAGAGAATAGGTTCTATCTAGAAGTTATTAAAAGTAATACTGGCATATCAGTTCCCTATAAAGCTATGAATCCAGTGCCTGGCTATTAGTAAAATCATAAAATACCTTTAGCTTGTAGCTTGACATTAAGACTTACTTTATTGATCTTGTTAAATACTCCTTTAGGATCAAACGCGATAAGGGTGACTACTTTAGATTATAGCTATACTTGGTCAATCGTGTAGTAAATAATATTCCCAAGAGTACTATTCCCAATGACATATTCCTAATTGTTGTAATTCAAAGAAAGATTGATTGTTATATTGTCTCATCATAAACTTGAGGGTTTATAAACAACATGGTCAACAGATTGATTTCCAATCAATCTATTTCCATACGGAATTTATTCCGTAGATGAAGCTCTATAGTTTGCTTGATCGAGCCTTGGTTCACAACACTAATATGTACTACCAACCACGCCACGCGTTTTCTTTTGTATGGCCCCATACGCGGTTCTGCATGGCTTGAACGCCATGAAGCTTCAAGGCAAACTGGGCTGCCGAATGGCTTCCCTGGAACAGCAACCTGTCAGCTTCTTGCCTGTTCCAATCCTACTACTGGCGTTCAGGCACTTACTATAATTGTTATCAGCATTACTGTAGCTCTAATAACTCTGCTTATCATCATATAGTGCTTCTGGATACCGGTGTTACCACTTATTCTCCTTGATTATTTCAGTAACCCTAACACAAAAAGTCTTATATTAAATTGTCAGAGACCCCTAATTCACGGCCGTATTCTATATGACATATTTTCCTGATCTGCGAGCGGTCGATTGTGGGTTCCAGGACAAAAATTCTCCGAAGCGACCACTGCGTAACTTGAGCAATCTCAAAATTATCTAAGAGTTGCATAACATTGCCTATATTCATCATACAGTATATAATAATCTCGGAAAATAAATTTTCTATTTGCGCGAGCCCTTTAACCAGCCAGATTATAAAAAGCTAGCTAAGAACCAGTAGCTTCTCTGCTTGGTCTGGTCCTGACAGACAAGGCACACTCCCAAAATACCTCCAAATATGACATTCCTTAGAGTCCATTCCTCTCATGGAAACATGAGTAACACTCATCATACCTGTCCCAGCCTTCATCTGCACATCCACACTCGCAGAATTCAAGGAACCTGACATCCCCATCAACGCTACTCATGCAACGGAATAGGGACTGCTTCATGTGTAGCGTGTCAGTTGGCTGTCCGGCTGCTCGAAGTGCTTCCCTGATTTGTTTATCATAATTGTTGTCGCTTGCTATTCCGCATGTTATGCTCATTCTTTGTCTTGCTGAAGCCCTAGCTACTTACCGATGTCCTGCAGGGTATGACCGCAATACCATAAATCACCCCTGCAGTTTTTTGCAGACACATTGGGGACTGCAATAGCTAGAAGTGTTATGATACTGAGGACCTTCATTATGTAGAGCGAGGATTTGGTCTGGTTCGGTGATGTGTAAAGAAACTTCAGGTGGAAAGGAATATGAGGAATATATACCTGGCAGATGACCATTCTATGACAATGAGCATATGCCATAATGATAGAATTATTTTTATTTGCGCAGTATCACATGAGTATGAGTACACTGCCAAGTCAGTGTACATTAACTTTCCCACCTAAGCTAGTCTACTTGCGAATCAAGGGTAGCCCATGCTGCATGAAATGTCGCATTGCAGTGTCTCCAGGATCAACTGATGTTTTTTGACATCACTACTTGGTCAGATGAATTCATATGTCTCTACTGACGTTATTATTTAGTCAGACAAGCTCATATCTGTAACTCCTCACATTACTACTTTGGTCAGATAAACCATGTTGTGTGTACATACCAACATTGTAAACTAGATTCAAGCCAAGAGATTCCGCTCCTGGAATTCCCGCTCGGAGTCTTGGAGTAATAGATTAAAATTTTACAACACTTCATGATGCAATTGCTCACTAGTAAGTATAGTCTTATCTTGCTATAAAATATATTATAACATATGTATTTGTTCCTTCTGTTTAACTATTTACCATCTATTACTCTGGAGTGGAAAATGCAACGCGATCTTTATGATCGACAAGATCTTCCGGGAGGATGATCCTTAGTGGGTTAGGAAGCTTGGTGATGTGGCATCAAGATATCCGTTAAAACCTGTTATGGCAGTTGTCTCAGCTCACCAAGATGCACTCTCAGCTAATTAGTCACAGACCAATCAAGGACGCGATATTACGGTGCCCAGGAATCCCAAGGCAGAAACTGTGTTGGAACATACGGACGTCCTTACGCCGAGGTTACAGGTGAGCTGACCACTAAAAATGCCAAGGGTGACCCCCTAGGTTTTATCGTATTTGGTCTGTACAGAATTTTATAAACCCGACCGTGACGCGTCTATAGCCCTAGCTCACTTCCCCAAAACTACAATCAACCAGAAGTCCTGAGGTTAAATGCGGCCGTCTTTTAAGTATAATCCATCTATATTTTTATTTATAGACATGTCTCTTTCGAGAGAAAGACGGAGATGGATGTTTGTAACAGAAAATGTTGATACTATACGGACCAGACTGTAATTCCTACATCCAATCAGAGAATATATATATATATATATATATCAAGCATGCCGAACATAAACTATACTAAGAGTATACATTATTCTAAACAGACAAAAGCTTTATTGAGAGATTGAGGAATAAAAAGTGTCATGGACAAAGCAATAATTGAATAGATTAATTAGTATATTAATTTGTGTATAACACAAATGATAGAGGGGGCTGATAGCACCCCTAGGGACCAGTTAGAGGCAGTGGCATAGGCCACTGCCTAGGCACATGTGTCTGTCATAGCCAACGGCTCTATATAGACATTAAACTTAATCAATAATAATAATAATAATTTGTATATAGCAGACATTTTCTTTCTTTGATGACCAGCTGCTTCTTTGTAAGTTCAAGTTCTTTTGCCTTATTTTCAAGTTACCTCTGCCGGAGTTTCTCTTTCTGTATTTAGAGCTCTATCTGCTCTTGCTTATCGAAAATCTTCTGTCTTTTCTGTGAATTCAGTTCTTCTGGCTCAATGCTAAAAAGAACCCGTTGGTTGACTTGTAGATGGCTATGTAACAGTTAGAAATTATGAAGTAAGGTATTATTTCTGATATAAAAGATAGGATAACTGACTTAATCTAAGACTGACTAGTTGGAGGAAGGTTTGTTATTGGAATTAACCTAGTCGTTGACTAACTTCTAGGGCACCGAACTTACCCAGTAGTAGATCTGACCTCCAGTGCCTCCAGAATATCCATGTCCGGCTCCACTATATCTGACCTGCGCCTGCGTTTTCGGCTTTCTATTCACTATAATATAAGCTTTAAATATCTAGACAGAGTATGCCACTTGGGTAGATCAGTCATCTACCGGTCTATATGATATGATGGCGATAGTTTGCTTCCATATTATCTGTGCGGTAGGAATGATGTATGCCATACTGGCGTCTGGTTTCGAACTGAGAGACATCTGACAGATCTAATTATTAAGATCTGCGAAGCAGTGGTCAGCCAAGGAGCTAAAAGTAGCTCTATAGAGAAGTGTAGACTGTACATTTTGATAGCCTATAAAAGGGATAATTATTTCTCTCTTATGTAGGACTTATTATGACTTTGCTCTGCTGAATTAGTATAGTTTGTTGCACCGTCAAAGAAAGTAGCTGGAATCAAGGAGCAATGCCTGTTCAGCCCTGCTGCAATGATTGGGTTTCTCTTATACTGGGCCCAGCGTTGCACTGCGGGACTTTCATGGCCCTTAAAAAAATCAGCCTCCAGTATCCTCGCACGGGTATAGGAAAAAAAGCACTTACGCATTAATAACTCGCATAGTTGAAAATATTCTTCCTGGCTTTCACAGTGCACTAAACTGGCCTTTCTCTCCGCAACTCCCGGCCGCTCATTACCGAACCTATAATCTTGCACAAGCAAGAATCTTACTTCACAGGGCATTATGACAGGGGAATAAGATAATATAAAAGAGACACATACACTAACTTGCAAGAACAGCGCGCGGGTGCCGTACTCTCTTCTTTTATTTTTGTGGGCCCGCCTGTCGCAGATCGAATAGCGATTCGGCCTGGTGACCGTACAGGATACCCTGACCCAGGCACAACGAGCAATCGACCGTACCCGGGCGGCCACAAGCCAACCAAATCCACTACCTTAAAATTGTTCTTAAATATAGTTAACTACGGCTTGCACTGACAAAAGCTTAGGCAGACACTCGAGAAGTGAAAGGAAAAGAAAAAGTTCCAGTTGCAATAACCGCGCAGGAAATGGTGCTGGAGATTTTTAGAGAAACCGGCTTAAGCTATTCTAATCTGTAGTGGGAATTACCAATGAGCAATCTTTGTTATTGCACCTATGATCATATATTAAATCTATAGATACTTTATAAAACTACAATACCAGGAAAGGTCCTCAAGAGCTGAAGATTCGCTTAGGGCGGTTACTACTGCCATGCTACTAGAGACATGGCAATTCGACGTTAATAAGTATAGCTATAGTCTAAAAAATAAAGGTGCGTGTACCAAAATTCTTCGAATTAGGAGGGAGAGATAACATGAGCGCGGCCCCGATTTGTATGAAGTGCTTAAATCAGGAATTTCATATCCTCTGGATTTCTGTATAGCCTTGCCTTAACCCCTGCGGAATAATATGCGGTGACCAGTCTGGTTATAGTCGAGGACTACGCATTCATTCCCTGAATAGCGAAGATTAACACATAGTTATAGCATGCATAGCCGGCGCTGGACCCGAAATTCTTCGGGAACACCCGACTGGGGACCCAGGGTGCCCGACACGTACTGCCCCTCTCTCCTCACAATGTTAGGAAACAACCTCCGAATCCTACAATTGAACACCATGAAATCGAGGGCGGGCATGGAGGGAGGCCCTCATCAATGACCATCAAAGCCAAAACCTGGATCTTCTTGTCCAAGAACCGCCAATTACCGCATACCGAACGCATGTGAACCACAGCTCATGGCGACTGTACAAGTCAACGGTGGACGACTCGGTTCGATTCCGAAGCCTCATCTATGTTAACTGTAGGCTTTCAACAGCCGACAAGTGCATTGCGACCACCCAGCCCTAACGGCAATCAAGACCTGGACAGCCGACTCCCAGACCCTGGTCTTTTTCTGTCTATATCCCACCCATACCGATGCACACACCCGACGAGGCATCAGCGGATCCTATCAGCAATCCATGGTACAACCCAGAACACCACCCAAGAGGACAGAAGACCCACTAGCCTAATCTTATCCGGGGACTTCAACCACCACCACCACCACCCAGCATGTGGGAACAACTATATCTAACCTCGATTCATCGAAGACGCTAGCGAATTGATTAACTTCTTTCATGGCCATGGCCTTTGGGGATGCCCACCCCGGGGTGTTGCAACCTTTTGGCCGCTGAGCCGCCCGGGGAGGAACTCCACAATCGACCAGACGGTAACAGACAGACTCGACCTGCTGCTCCAGTGCCATCTTTACCACGACAACTACGGCTCGGATCGCCGGGCTACCTTCTCAGAATGGAATCTCGAAACTAAGCGCAACACCAATGCTGAGCCAAGGAAAGCCTTCGACCGAGCGGACTGGGAGAAGATTGGAACGGACGCGCTGAGCCTTATGGGAGGCCAAGGGGAGCTATACTCAGCCGAGGCGTTGGATGCAACGGTGGAAAAGCTCACCATTACGATAGCAAGCGCGGTCGACAAGCATACACCCGAACTACGACCTTCCCCGTACATCAAACGATGGTTCACCGCCGACCTCAAGAACCAGCAAAACGAAGTGAATCGCCTACGGCGGAAACTACTCTACGCGGGGGAGAAAGGGAAGCCGGGAGGGCCAGGTCTGAGGACTTTGCGAGACGGAGCAGATAACTTTTGACTCTATTCGTAACATTTTTTCCTCGGTGAAAGCGCTCCTTACCGAAGCTCGGGGCAACCTGAAATGGAGTAGACACCCGCGACTGTACTTGGGTGATAGCAGGCGGTTAATAGTTTTATGTAATCCACATGGATCGATGCTTCGGCCATCCGGAGAAATACACTGCAAAATGCCATTGGGCACACTCCGTAGTCAACCCAGGAATCGTTGATATTGTAGGCCCCAGAAAACAACGCTCTTGACCAGGGAACCAGCCGTCCTCGAGAGAGTTAAACATGTGGCTGAAGCCCCCGCAAGAGTGGCAGGTCTGAGGACAGCCACCAGGGGCTCCGTAACCACCGGCAGCATCGCCTTAGGGGCACTTGTGAGAAGGACGGGATGATTTTTTCCAATGCAGGAATGTCACGTTCCAATACAATACTCCAATTAATCATGGTGTCTTATATACATGATGTTTTTTTTTACTTGCATAAGCGTAAGAAGTGGCTTTGAAAAAAGGTGTAGGTCCTATTGGAAGCAAGATAAAAGGGGACACAGGCAACGCTCTATTACGGAATATAGTCCGCAGATGACAGGCGAGAGAATATGATAAACATGATGCTGTCCCGCCAAGGTGTTATCGGTAACCTTCCAATACGACGTTGACAAACACTTTGATCACACTGGTGAAAGTTCCGAGACCGTCGATGGGAGAAACGGATTCCGGACCATACATTTTCATAAAAAAGAGATCTATAGTTCCCTTGATTGCGACGGTCTTCGAAGAGTTCCATTGTGGGGACCGTTCGGCTGATCAGGCCTTTTCAACATCCTCCAGAGCCAATTCTGAATGCTTCGTATCTTCATTGACCAATCTCTTGTCGTGTACTTCGGAAACAGAGAGCGTTCGGAGTTCGGAACGGTAACCAGGGCTCTTCCAAGCCCTCGGTTCATTTTCGTAGAGCTCATTAACCTGCTCAAGTGCCAGTCCCTTGGTCTCATAAACCATGGTGTATACGAAAACGAATGCGATCCAGCAGAAGCTGCCCCAGATCCAGAATACATTGGACTGGGTTGGGCTGAGTGCACCTGTGAGGTATGGAGTAATAAAAGAAAGAAGCCAATTGAAGAACCAGTTCGCAGCAGTGGTCATAGAAAGACCTTTGGCACGCGTCTGAAGCGAGAAAATTTCCCCCGTTACAACCCAAGCGCAAGGGCCAAATGTGGATGCTTTGCGGATGTTAGCAAGGATATCGTAGATCATTATCGTGTTTACTTTACCGAAAAACGAGACGTATATGCAAATAAAAGCGAACTGGGCGCATTGTGAAGTGAAATTCGAGATCGGAGTCGCGGCGCCGCAAGCCGAAACGATGTATTGGGAGATTCCCATCCCAAGGGCCCCGATCAGAAGAGCTGGGCGGCGTCCGAAATGGTCAATTGCCCAAAGGCCTGGAAGCGTCATGACTACATTGACACAGTTCACGATCACCTGCAAGATGAAAGAGTCGGGCAGGCCTTCAACGTTCTTGGCGAAGTAACTCGTACCATAATAGATGATGAAATTGATACCGACCAGTTGCTGGAGTGACTGGAGTATAATTCCAGTAATGGTGCGTTTACCGGTAGTACCCTTGAAGCATTCAATGTACGAAGCAGAGCCAAGGGACTGTTCATACTCCCAGTTGCTCTTCAACTCTGCAAGCTCTGAGATAATATCTGGATCATGGGGATTCAAGCGACGAAGGAAAACCAACGATTTCAGGGCTCCGGCTTCATCGCCTTTTTTGATCAGAAAACGAGGGGTCTCTGGGAGAAAGAGCAGGCCACCAGCCTTTCCCAAGTCAGTTATGGATTCATTCGGATTGCAGTTTGCCAAGAGGGAAAGCTCACCAGAATCATTGCCCATGCGAATTGAATGGCAAGCGGGATGCGATAGCTTCCTGCGATCGAGTTAGTTTTCTTTGACCATTTACCAGCCCGAACATGCATGGGCAGATACCGCTGTCGTTCCGGTGCTGGGTTGCCCAGTTCACAATAGCGGCCAAGAAAAGGCCAATTGTGATGCAGAGCTGGTAGCATCCCACAATTGCGCCTCTGATCCATTTGGGTAGGGTTTCGGATTGGTACATGGGAACTATAAGCAATCAACATTGGATACCTAAGCTGTTTTCGCTGACTTAACACACCTTGGGCGGAAACTAAACCGACTCCGAGACCGGCGAAAAAGCGACCAGCAATGAACAGAGGTTGCGCTGTAGCAGCAGTTTGAAAAGCCACACCGAGATTAAAAGGCAGCATGACCGAGATGATGATTCCCCATCTTCTGCCGGTAATGTCTGCGATGATCCCCGCCGCGAGTGCGCCAACGAACGTTCCAACCGACAAAATAGAAACAATTAGGGAGATGCGGCCTTCGTTAGGATGATTGAATTCATCGAGCCAGTAGGGCATAGTCTGGATACCCGCAATGGTCCCGGTATCGTATCCATAGAGAATGCCGCCAAAGGACGCGAACAAACCTACCAAGATGGCTGGCCACGCGGCTCCCTTTTCATTGGGGGGGCGTTTGAATAACATAGCCGTCGCTTAATGAGTTATCAGATTCGAAATTCTCCAACAAAGAAAGGAGAGAGATTCCCCATGTGCGATAAGATATTGACGAATGCGACAGTGGGCGCAGAGGGATAACAGTCCTAAGTACTTAGGGGCTGGCTGTGCTAACCTGCCAATAATCAAAATATAGACTTGGCGGGAGTTATTTCCAGAGACGCAATCCAAGCCCTGATTCGGGAATTGCGAAGAGTCGGCCTGGTCACCAAGACGGTCCGTGTGGGGTGGATGACGCACTCCAAACCTTCCAAAGAGAAAAAGCAAAGGGGCAAAATGGTGTAGTCTTCGCGAGCATGGCGATCGTGCAAGGGTCCCTCCAATGGCCCATGCCCCTGCCATCCAGGCTTTTCAGAGAGACCAGGGAAATTGTGTGGAGCCTGCTCCGGGCACAGAATCAATTTGGGGCCAAGGAAGTAGATGGCAGGTGTTGAACACTAAACCTACTTAATGATATCTCAGGACCTAAACGCGCCACTTAACGCATTTATTCCGATGCCCCATGATGCGGTACATTTCGCGAATAAACAAAATGCAACCAATTTCTTGCATCATTCAGTTGCGATACGTTCGGAGCCAATGGACGTCTCCATTGTAAGGGCCGCGACGCTTCCCCATGGAGAGATCTCCACACACACACACACGCACACACGGGGAGAGTGTCCATGCCCCACGTAGCTTCTTGGCCAGTCTGCTTTAGTCTTGGCGAGGGTCTGGCTTGGTTTATATGTACCAACCAAACTTGAGAAACGCCAGAACCGGGACATCGCGGTCTTGGCAACCCGCTGACCCAGGACTCCCAGGGAAGTTGGCAATGGAAGCCCCGGTATACGGCACTCCGATAGCAATGATAACAACATGTACAAGGGAAGCAGTACCTGCGGTTGGATGGTGGGGTTTCTATGAGACTAAGTTGATCGCCATGCTCCTCGGTGAATTATCGGGGTATTCTGCGCCCATCAGGGACGGGGAGTGCGGAGACAGCCACCTTAAGTTCCGTGTGGAGCAGGAGAACCTGGCCCCGGTACTTTTCGAAATTGTCTCAAGACTCGAGGGGACTTGTTGGTTGGTATTAATTATCTGTTTTTAGCCGCTTAGTAGGGTTTGTTTACGCCCTCGGGCATCTTGCTATCTGTATAAAGCTATAAAAGACATTGTTGAAAGCCAAAAAGTACCTTGTTCACTGCGCACATTGTCCTCGATACTTAGATGTTGTGGAATACCAGGTAAGATCGTATGAAATGATATCAAAACGATCAGATTAGGATCCTTTATTCAACTTTTCCAAGGCCTATCTAGGTGGGAATCATGAGGCCTTTTTATATGGGGCCTGATTACCTTAGTATTTATCACGGATCGAGGTTTAGACTACAATCAGGGAAGTGAATCTAGTCAGTCATCCGACCCTTTGCCCAGAAGGGCAACACATAGGATCGCGTACGCGATAGCTTCATGTTTTCCTTTCTTCTCTTCTCTTCAGCTTAGTCTCTTTATGATAGACCACCTAATCAACTATTTGGTTCAGCTAGAGTCCCTTACGGTATTCAACAATCCACATACCTCCGCAAGTGGTGAATTCACCAGGCATATGTCAGGTGCCTGCGATACTAGGTAATTTCATGGGCGTATTCCACAATTGGCTCTCAGAAGACTTTGAATACCAAGAGAAAGAACTAGAGCTCAAGGAGCTTCACCGACCAGGTCGAGCATCCATCTCAAGTTAAGAAATTAATGTACTGGAGACTAGCCAATCACCGCGTGTGGGCCTCTCTGTTTTTAGTCGGCAGCACTCTGAGCCCTAGATCCTGAGTCGGGCGGACATAATTCTGCGTGATATCAGTCCCATTGGATATGGACAGGAAGATATATATAGGGAATCAACACATATCATATCCAAGTATTGAAATAGGACATATATAGTTAAGAATAAACAGTAGGTAGTATAGTCACTCGTTAAGAATACCTGGCCAAACACAATACCAAGATGTGATATTCAGACTCTCTCGTGAAAACTGTATTTTCCTGAATGCTGGGCAGATCTAGCCAATGAGGGATGACGGTGAGCCCCGGCGGTAGATTTATGCTTCAAGTGGACTGTGTTGTGGGGCTATGAGTTCCTGCTTAGCACCTTAACCTTATTTGGATGCCTTTCAGTCTGACCCTAAGGATTGCGGATTTTATAGCAGTTAAACTGAAAGTACAGTGGGACAATGAAGGTCTCAATCAACCCTTCATGTACGGTCCATAAAATATCCAGCGTCTCTGTATTCCAGTATTGAATTCTGCTGTTTGATTAGTTCAGAAGCACATATTAATATATGATTAATGTTGGTATTGTAAGAGCGCCTAGAACGTCGGAGAAACACCGGAGTGCCGTGCTTCAGTCAGCTGTCTCAGAACTGTAGATCCTTTGTAAGGTCCAATGCAATTTTACCCCCGAAGGGTTTTTTTCTTTCTGTAGTACTTGTCCCTCTAGCTTGTCTGTAGTTATCTTATTTCAGTATAGATGTTTGATATATATGCTCGAATGCTGGCTCTCTATCTCTGAGCAGGCAGACCGTATACACCGTATATCTATTGCTGGCGATGAATTCCCTGGGGTGTATGAGCATGGAATTAATTAATTGACATCTATGGAAAAGAATGAATCCTTGAAAAATATTCTAATTGACTAGCTTTTCCAGGACAATGATTGTGTATTATAATTTCACGCTATAGTATATCAAAAGAGAATTGCCCAGCACGGGGCGTTAATGGTCTTGGCGGACATGTTGGTCACGAAGCCACGTTTTCATGGATGCGTGATCTGTGTACATCGAGGGCTGCAAAGATGGTCGGGTGGCTTTGCTGACAAATCCACGAGAGAATTGTCAGTTCTCCGGAGGAATTGAATAAAGAGACTACTAGAAGGGCTCCTGGTAAGCTCACAGTCCAATTTTTAATTCCGGTGACACACTTTAGTGTCCGACTCATAAGACGCTCACTTTTCCCCTTTAATTCCAATTAACATAAGAATATATTCATATCTAAATATTTGCTGTAACTTCCAAAATGAAAGATTCTAGCATTGTAATGACAATTGATGTGGGATGTCCTTGGGTAAGTTCTTTTAACACCAATCAATATCAATCTGAAATCACAATTTCATGTGCTTACTATAGATGTGTTACTTAGGTTGGAAACGTCTGCAGAACTGCCTCTCTCTTGTTGAAAGCCTGGCTACAGACCGAACTTCTACAAGGTTTCAAGTGACTTATCAAACAATCTCAATCAACCCTGCGTTGCCAACACTCGGTGTTTCTCGCGAAGAATATCTCCTCAACAAAATGAGTCATGACGCCTTGAACAACGCCCATTCGCGACTAAGAATGTTAGGCGAGGCTGAAGGCATTAAGTACGGCCTCGAAGTGAAAATTGGAAATACAAGAGACGCCCACAGGCTCCTGTATCTCGGGAAGACAAAATCAGCAGAGATTGAGGAACTTCTCTTATCCATTATATTCAGAACCCATTTCGAGGAAGACGGTGACATCACTTCGCATGAGGCTCTCATTGCTTGTGGGAAAGAAGCTGGTTTGGACAAGGTTGAGGTCAGAAACTGGCTGAAAAATAATGGTGGAGGACGTGAAGTCGATCGGGACAACGAAGAAGCAGGCAAGCAAGGTATCACCGCTGTTCCACACCTTCGTATCAATGGCCAATATGAATTGCGTGGTACTCCTGATAGTCAGTTCCTTTTACAGATCCTAACAGATAAATGATGCTTGCCCCTGTCCAAATGTGGTTCCTGCTCAAGGCGGACTGATGACCTAATTGCATTTACAGGTGCCAGTGAATAAGGGGTGGAAAACTATAGCCCTGATTTAATACAGTTAGACTGCGGGTCAAACAAACATTCTACCCCTCTCATACACTTCCTCTCCTCACGCACCAGATTCACATTCCCTTTTTTTGTCACATCACGCTTGCCTAAGTTTCCACAACCCAAGAGATCCACATCATCATCTCTTTTAGCATAAAACTTGATATAGATGGTAATAAAGTAGGCTGTTGGCTATTTTGCAACTACATCTAAAGACATGGATTGTCTTGAAGAACTGTGGAAGGGAAAGCAAGTGGTTGGAAAATGAACAGACATTCAAGTTGCCATTGTGACTATAAGATACAGCATTCTTATCGCCTAGGCCTCTATCAAAGACTATGTAATGGCTGTCAGTGCAAGCACTGCCATTGCTATGGATCAAAATATCCTCGTGTCCATTAAGCATGGTAAAAGGATTGCTGAACAAGATTATCAATATACAATTGATCTAAATAGTGATGCATCCTTACTTCCAACTTGGGATAGACTATCTTCAGGGCGTGATGAGTCAAACAGTAAAGTTTTCATAGTGGTTCATATCAAAACAGCCAATAAGGAAAGCCTCTTACAAGTATAAACATTTGGAATAGAATGTCGCGCCTCGGATAGTGCGAAATTCTACTTCTTTCACTAGCTTTTGTGGTCACCGCTATTGTACCTAAGTTAACCATTAAGTAACGAGAGTTATTGATTGTGAAGAACTAAACTAAGTATATAAATAAGCTACCAGGACTGCACCAAACAGCTGTTTCTTAGAGCAACCAGCAACGAGGAATTATATCCACCTCATTGCTGTGATCAGGTTAAGCCATCAGGAATCGCCCTGAGGGTCCTGGACCATAATGAGCCCTGCAATTTCAGTGTGAGGGCCGTCGAATACACGCAATAGACCGAACATACTGCGCTGAGCCAACTTTGCAAATGTATGTCTTCAATGGGGGCTTGCCAGTACGAAGGATAAAACAATAGTTACGCTTGTCATAGTGAGTTTCAGTCAGGACTATTAAGAACATCTTGCCATTCGAGAATATCATGCGCGAAGCTACCCAAAAGGAACAATATCTTTTATATCGTGTACTGGCTTATGCTTAGAAAGGTTTTGTAAGAAGCTTACTGACTTAGGAATCGCACCGTATTCCGAGGTTCAAGACACCCAATTTCCCATTCCATACAATAACTATCAGTATTAAAAGAAGCAACGTACAGCTGCGCTCAGTAGAGTATTTATTATCACTGATTCTGTGGCATAAATCCATGTCAAATACATTTCAAAAACAGAGTGACAGCTCCTCTAAAGACATGATGAGCAATGTGAACACAGGGTCTTCACAGTGATACATGTCTACTTATATATCAATCCCTGCAACCTGTGACTAACCTTCCAGTCACAAGTACAGGGCTTTCCTTTTTGGGGTGGGTTGCTGTAAACAGGGTCAGACCAGATGAATGAGTGAATCTTCCAGGTATGTAGAACCAATCATTTAAGTTATTTGCCAAAGTTATATTTCAATATCCTATCTTGACTTGATCATATACCTGTATTTTTGATTCAATCATCACCGCTCAACTTGTCAATTTTTCAGATCTTCCTGAGCACTTCTTCATCGACAGTGTTATTCTCCACTCCCAGTCAAACACACTGTTCTTTATCAGTCTGATCCAATTTTCCTAGTTTGATTAAATAACTCACTGGCCTATAGCATTCCAAGCACGTTCTCTAAATAACTCCTACAGTGTCTGAACTCCGTACCTCTAGAGACCCTGATTCCCAGAATTATAAGACCCGCCTTCATGGTGGGGAAATCTCTGCTGATTAAACAAGTAGACCCTAACAAAGATAGCATATTTTTAGTCAGAAGTTTTTGTCATGGAAACTCCTTTAGCATATTTGTTCCTATCAAGGATCTGGATAATGGGATATAGACAAAAGCCCTTACGGAACAGTATAATTTCGACAAGGATACACAATTACTCCAGTATACGGCATGGTGAAGAAACATTCACCCGCAACATGTATAGTGACATACAACATACAATGGCGGACTGCATTGAATTTATTGAGCCAGAAACAGACCGTGTTTGAAATTATCCAGGAACCGAGTAAGTATCTTAGTGATCAGGCTTCATACTAATGATAGGCAGCTGATATATATAGATGTCAATACTTCTGGACTTGATTCAACAGACACATTTCCTGAGGATGGCATTCAGTCAGGCATAGATCGCCCCCCTATAAGTCTGTTCCTATCGCAAAGAGAACCACGACCACGATCACCAAATATAGATTTGGGCTCAGGGAGATGCAATAAACAAAGAAGGGTGATCAATGATATAGGCTTGTCAGACAACCTCTCACATCTCCCCTGCGAAAATAATAGGCCTACAACGCTAGTTCCTTTGGACAGTACTATTGCGATAAGTTACTTCAATATAAGCTCTGAAGCTGATCTGGATACTGCTATAGCCCCACCGTTCACCCGCCCCTGGCTGTATTTTTGAAAGGGTGTTTATTTCCTGGCTCATTCCTGTATGCTTTAAAACCAGAGTGAACCAGATGCAATGCAATGGCCAGCCCTACAACCTTCACATAAGTCGCTATTGTGTGGTGGGCCTTTGTTGTCAGAGTAATCAGGCGGACTCATTTGGATTCCACTCCATTTTTTGAGACGATATACGACTCTTTCCGCATACGAATCATCCAGGGACGGTCGACTGAGACTGTTGCAGCTTTTGCATCGTTGATGATATACTCTTGCGTTGTATTTGGCTCCAGGGTACATCCGTATAGTAATAGCGATTTTTTTGCTTGACCATCCACTAGAGTCACAGGCATGGTTGCGACACATGAATCGACCCATAATATTTGTATCGTATTCTTTGGTGCAGTTCGTGGTATTGTCAGTGCCATGGAACTCAAAGTAGAGGTTGTCTTTTTCCAGCAAGCGAGAGACACTATCGTGGAGTGATGAATACATGGACCATCTATGATCTCGCTTTGGTCTTTTGTTTGGCATCACGGGTTGGACTGGAAAGAACCGAGAATAAAATGTCAGGAAAAGTACGATAGGAGAGAAGGTGAAAATCCGACAATATTGTAAGGGACTCCGACTGAACCAAGGAGTTGACTAGGTAGACTATCACGAAGAGACAAAGCTGAAGAGTAGAAAAGAAAAGGAAAACATGAAGCTATCGCGTACGCGACCTATATTGTCCTTCTAGACAAAGAGTCACATGACTGACTATGCCTCACTTCACTGATTGCCTAAAATATTGTTGAGTGGACTATTAAGGCCTTTGTTTGAAACATATTTATGCTCAGCAGAGAGGGAGGCGGGATGTTGGGCTCATGTAGGTAACATAAAGAAGAAAGAGGCACACTTGTCCCATTGGATGTATTTTGATGTCTGCCCAAGTGGATATACAGCTCTTCCAATCAACCCTTACCTTCCAACTGGAACAAAACCAATATTTTAGCTCTAATATAACAGGATTACTCCAATCAATGGTCGACACTGCCACAAAAGGTAGTGCGTTAGCGCTTGCGAGTCATAACGTCGCACTCTCATGCATATCGGTCAGTCCTCTTCTTATGACCTCCGCCAATTACCAAGACCATTGCCCAATACATTCTAAAACAGGGATGTATAGCGCGTGAAGGTTTGGCTAAGTTATATCTAGGATTTTGATTATATAAGTAATCCGGGGTGGAAAGATCGCCGTGAGAGCAGGGAAGTGGGCACCCCGCGAACAATGGAAAGGGCCTAAAATTGAACCCGCCGACTAGGAGGGATAGGCGATTTGATCCCTGCTGCCTCGCGTGAAACATAAATTCTGCAAACTGTGATGGCCTCAATGAAGAAGAATAGATCTCATTCGTAGGTTCGTACTAGCAGACTAAACTGAGAAAGGGAAAAAAGGTAAAAACTACAGGGAAGTTTAGATCTCACCGGCTATTTACTTGATATAGTGGGTGTGAGCGCTAAACCTGCATAACCAGGGCTTCGTGCATAACCAACGTGGCGGATCTTTATTTATCTGTATAAGGGAAGAAAGATACAAGGCTAAGTTGCCAGGAACTATGCTGGGTCTTGTCTTTGATCTTTCACCCTATTGTCTTTATGCTCGCAGCATATATTTTCACGAGTGAACTTTAATATAAGCGACCTTAAACTCATCTGATTCCCTGGCTTTAACAATACTCCACTTAACTTGATGACTCCTCGGGAAGAATATATAGTAGGCTGGATCTGTGGTGTTTGCAAGGAATACATCGCTACTTACTAATCTTTTCTAGACAAAATACACGAAGAAATATAAAAGCTTTCAATATGCGGCAACAATACTATACTTACACTTTCGGCAGGCTTAAAGCCTACCTTGTAGTTATAGCTGTCTCACCTAATAGCACTTATGGTATATACTCTGCTGCGAGCGTCGCGAGAGACGTGTTGCATAGCTTCCAGAATCTTAAGATTGGCCTATTAATTAGTATTGACAGAGGTGCGCCTAGTTAAAACCACGATATCCGCTTAGGCGATGTTGTTGTCAGTACACCTGGCAATAAGGCGGGTGGTGTGATCTATTATGACCTCGGTAAAAAAAAAACGAAGCCTTTCAAGATACGAGCTTTTTGAATCAGCCACCGTAGTGTCTGCTCACGGCTGTAAATGGGCTGCGGGCTAAATATGACAGCAAGGGCCATCGGCTCGAGGAATCTATAACTAGCGTCCTGAAGAAGCACGAAAGATTACAAGAGGAGTATTAAAGGCCGTATCCATGCACTGACAAGCTTTACAAATCTGATGGTGCCTGCGTCCAAGGTGACCAAATAGGCGGTCCTACTGGACCAAATCTACGTTGTTGTCAGTGGAGGTATGGTTAAAAGCATCGTCATTGCTTTTGAAGTTTCGGGCTGAGTCTTAGGTCTAGATTCTCTGGGATATCCTTCTAAGCATATTAGGTATTTTGCTCCGCTTAGGGACAGACTATGACGACAGCAGATCCAGTTTAGATATGCGCCATTAGAGAGCTGGAACGGATGACAATCCCATGATCCACTATGGCTTAATTGCATCGGGCAACCAACTCATGAAGGATGCTTCAATACATGATAAGTTTGCAGTGGAAAAGGCGGTTCTATATTCGAGATGGAAGCTGCGCGCTTAAAGAACCACTTCTCTTGTTTGGTTATTCGGGGAATAGGTGACTATTTGGACGCTCATGAAAATAACCAGTGGCAAGGTTATGCAGCAATGGTGGCAGCTCTTATGCAAAAGACCTTTTATGTCATCTATCGCGGCGGTGGATAGCAGCGAAGACTACGAGCAGTCGGGAAGATGAAGCCATTCGCACATGGTTTGGAGGAATTGAGCATTCCAAACAAAAATTTATGCTTAGACGGATAGCAAGAAGGAACAGGTGAATGGCTCATTAAGTCTAAAGAATTCCGGAAATGGTTGGATCAGGACGAGTAGACTCTTTTCTGCCCTGGCATTCTTGGTGCAGGCAAGACTTTTGCTGCCTCTTTTGTCATCGATTACCTTTGCCAGAACTACCAGAGGAACCTGAACATGAACTTTGGTTTCGCGTATGTATACTATGACTGGCAAAAGCCCCAGACATCGCGTAATGATCTGCTTTCAAGCGTTCTTTCGCAGTTAATTCGGCCCTCTATTCCGGAGTTCATAAGAAGGTTTTACAAACAGCACAGAATCCGAGCTACTCGCCCTTTATCGGAGGATATTGTCGATATCTTGGTGGATTTATCCGCGGATATACGAGGACCTTTATAATCATTGACGCTCTATATGAATGCAATGGTTCTGTCAGGTTAAGGTTAGAAGTCCTACAACATTGTTTAGTCTGCAGGATAGAATCTGTGCAAATCTCTTAGTAACTTCCCGACACGTTCACGCCATAGAGACAGAACTTGAACAAAGAGGGAGTATCGTGCTCGGGATTCATGTTCGCGATGAAGACATCCGGAGATATCTTGATGGCCATATAGCTCAACTATCAAAACTTGTTCTGGATAACCCTTGGTTGGAAGAAAAGGTTAAATCGGCAATCATCCAAGCAGCTGGTGGGATGTAAGAGTACGCACGTATACCATTACTTAGTAGTCTGCTGAACCTTGGGTCAGGTTTCTCCTCGCATATCTTCATTTGCAGTCATTAGAGACTACAATAACTGTCTCCGAAATTAAAAGGACTTTGGAAATGCTACCTAAAGTATCCGGCGCATACGAGAAGGCATACGACAGAATTATACATAGAATTGAACAGCAGCTAATGAGCCGCAGAGTACTAGCTGCTCGGATTCTTTCTCGGATATTTCGCGCACGGCGACCATTGGGAATCATAGAGCTACAACACGCCTTAGCTATTACGGAACACTCATCCACAATCAATTTAGATAATATCCCGACTATTGAAGTGATAGTCGATGTCTGTGCTGGCTTTCACAGCTGACAAAGGCTCTGGAATAGTACGCCTGGCCCACTTCACAGCGCAGGAGTACATTGACCAATCTTGGACAGCACGGTTTCTCGATGCTGATTTGGATATTGTAAAGAGTTGCGTGACCTACTTGCCATACGAAAGTTTTGAGAGGGGGCCGACTACGACTTGGGGAGAATACCGACAGCGACTAAAAGATAATCCCCTTTACAAATACGTTGTGTAGTATTGGGATTACTATGGTAGAGAAGCCTATCTTGAAGCCAAACAGTTAACATCGAATTTCCTGCTTCACAACCCGCCGCTTACCAGCGCAGCGCAGGTCCTACTAGAAGAAGGATTTACTTTCCGTCTGTTAAGGAAACTGGGAGGGATTATACGGTTATATATCATCGCATATTTTAGAATACGTCAGGAAGTTAAAGACTTCCCGAAGGATACACCAAGTATCACTACAGTAGATAGTTTTGGTTATACCGCTGTACATCGGGCAGTGATGGAAGGGTAGATACGGACAGTTGAGATGCTTCTGCATGAGAGGGGCTCGATATGAATGTGGCAGATACCGATATGAGATCTGCGCTATATTACGCAGCAAGTAAAAACAACCCTGTATTAACATACCTCTTGAAAGGTGCACTTACCGAGATTCGGGATATAGAGGGGCAGATACCCTTACTGGCTGCAGCAAAAAAGCTCAGTGTTGCAGCGGCAGAAGAGCTATTGGATGCTGGGGCCTTTATCAATACCCTAGATAGAATGAGTCGGACTATGTTACATTCAACAGTGCTTGCCGGAAAGGATCAGAGTGCTCATGTAGCCCACTTGCTCTTATCGCGGGATATTGATGCTAGCTTGTGCGATACTGATAACATGACCCCTCTGCATTATGCAGATTATGCAGTTGCGACAGGAAATCGCCAAGTTGCAGACGTACTTCTCCAGGCGGGTGTGACATCAATACTGGCGTTGAGAGAAACTTATGGACTATTAGTACGGAAACTGGGGATAGAACTTATTAAAAACATCAGCTATCTAAAACTACAGAAGAGAACACTACTAACGCCGCTGGTCTCACGCCGCTGCATTTTGCAGCTTGTAGCGGCCACTATATAATGATTGAATATCTCCTGGGCAAGGGTGCCAATCCAAACTCACAGTCTCACAACGGGGACACACCATTGTATACTGCCCTAAATAGAGGGAGGCATCCTAGAAAGCAGTTGAAAGAAATTAGCAAACAATAATGCATGGACGGACAACAGATGGCAAGTTGAGCTTGGTGCTGACTATATATCCGACTATGAAGAAGAGGAAGCATGCGAGATCTGTCGATGGTGCTCCACCTTGTCTTAGGGCGCGGCCAAGGCGTATAGATTTATCTATTCGTTCTTATATTTTGTAGCACTGAGGCTGGAAGCTATGGGTTATCCCTGTCTAGCATTTATTATAGATCCAATATATGTAGACTAATCAACAGGTCAAGGATACCTGATAAGGTCAAAATACATGGGACCTTTGTCTTACCGTTGGTAGACACTTCGATGCATCCTAGTCAATATAACATTGAGCCTGCCAATCTTTAAGCAAAATGGTGCCCGGGTCATATACTCTTTGACATGTTTTCAAGCCCTAAGGCGTATTCAGCTAAACTGTATTAAGAAAGGACCCGGAATAGCCTCTTCCCTGAGATGTTACCAAATTAAATTGTAACTGAAATAATATCATTCGTCCGGCTTTGTTCGAGATAGCTGGAAATGAGTCACATCGCCTGGCAGATCTGGCAAACTCTTAATAGCCTTCCTGTTCTTATCCAGCCATGTGGCAATTTGGTGCTTATTGCAGCTATTCAGGAACTCAATGGCGTAATGCGGATGACCCTGCTTGTTATCCTTCTCAGCTTGTCTGACTGGTTCCCCCATGATACAAAGATAGATTCACAACGTGAAATCTAACCTACGATGGTTCTAATATTAGGCTCTTCGGTGGCGTCTTTTGCCTCGAGGAGAGGACGCCGAACTCTTTCAACAGCCATATTGCCTCCCGAGCTGGTACTTGGGAGCAAAGCCCTTTGTATGCCCCTATTACTGGTGACTTCGGTCGTGAACGACGCCATCTGAATATGGATTTTCGCCCGACTATGTTGGTGGCGGGTATTCCACTCTACTACCTCAATCCCATTTCGGTCGGCCAAACTTCCTTAATAACGTTGAATCGGACAATGAATCAACAGATGATGAGTATCTATCTTATGTAATTGAGTGGAAAGTGACTCTTAATAACCGGGTCCTGGCAAAGGATACTAAACAAGACCTGGTTTTAACGCCTAGTTTATATTGGCAGGGGATTAAACAAAGGCCGAGCGTATCGTGCGCCAGAAAGAAGCCCGTAACTGGCGTGTGAGGCCTGATAATACGGCAGTTGTGGTATCTATAAATGATCGCTCACAGCGTGATCTTACGAAACGCTTCTAGAAGAAAGATATTGACTGGACAGCTATAAATAAGCAGCTCCAAATGTGGCAAAATCTGCTTCGCAAGCGCCACAAAAAACTGAGGATTTCTGTTTCTATTAATTATATGGAGGACACCCACCCCCTGCCAAGGAGCACTGACAAAAGAGGAACCTCCTTAGTAACAAACAGAATGCTCCGTGATCGAGATGACTAAATCGATGCCGAAGTCTCCTCGGGACAGCCTTCGGTTTGGCGAGATATGTATCAGAAAATGCGATGCCCTGGGCCACCTTGTCAGCATGAGGGTCAGTACTGCTGGCAGGACCCGGAAGGGAAAGAGTATTACCGACCCAAGACATATTACTTGAGAGCCCTTGTTAAATATGCCGAGCAAGGAGGCGTTCTAGACTCCAATAATGATATTCCTGACAACGTGCGCAAATAACTATATATAGAAGAGGACAGCGAGGGTTAAGACAAAATAAATCCCCAAACACTGCAACTGCATCAATACTCCCATAAATAAATATCCATGTTCTCCCGACAGTCATCTTACCTTTGATAAGTTCCTCCTGTGGCGCCGAGTCAACTCCAAGAATGATCCCAGCCTCCCATCGATATTCCCGGGCTACATGAAGTCGCGCTCGAGGAATATACTGATTGGCATATATCACGCGTGGGTACCGAGAGCCCTAAGGGAAATATTAAGAAAGCTCGTGATATGGCGTTAGACAACTGTCTTGATCTGAAGCAAATCTGTGGCGAAAACCCAGATTTCTTTGTTAAATAGAGCGTGAAAATTGGGGCGGCGCGCAGGTTTGTTGCCGATATTAGCCTCTAGATCAAGCACTGTAAATAAAGCAAGGCGAGCGAGAATGGACCTAATTATTGTACATAAAGACATTACCTGTTGCCTTTGTTAGCATTACGTTGCTGTTTTCTCTCTCCCGGGCGGATTATTAGCTCTCCCAGTTCATAATAAAGGTTTATTCCGAGCTGTTGGAAAGAGGTAAGGATATGTAAGTGTGAGAAGTATGTTCAAATTGCTCTTTTAGGTGGCGGTTCACTTATTATATACTAGGAAAACGATATCGATATCATCGCGGGAGCAGGGAGGATCACCCTGCTATTATGATCCTGTACAGCTTCGATCCAAGGCCCGGCAGCAAAGACAGGAGGAATAGCTGCAACGCACCATGAAATGGAAATATCTAGCTCTCTTACTTCCTTATGGATAAACGGTTTAATGTCTGTTCCCTGGAACAGCAGACCAACCCTTCTATATACGCTACGCGGGCGAGTGAATACTAGGCGGTTATAGAAATAGTTAATTTACTACTTAATGGAATTAATGGAATTAACTAAAATGTTACTATCGTTGAATTTTATATGCTGTCATATCGGAATATTATCCTCCAGCTAGACTGTATTAATCAAGCTTGTTCCAAAAATCAACATCAAACGACACTATATTTCCATGAGCTCCATTCCCAAACGGCTGCTCCCACCGCACAGCGCAGGCAACCAGACCGGGTATGAAAGACTAGCCCGCGCGTGAGCAGAAGAAGCCTGCGTGCCGGACTACCTATAGGGCCTCGGCCCAGCTCCCGGGCTGTCCTCTCAAAATAACCAACTCGGCAAGAACCGACGGAACCTGGCGAAAGCCCCAGGACCCGGATCCGGGTACGCCCCGGAGCCGAGGGGATGGTCGGCGCACATGCGGGCGTTGGACATCTTAACGCCCTCGGGCAGCTCTGCTGGGTCGATCCTCATCACGCCTAGGGACCCGCATTCGGCTTTCGCCGCGGCGACCTCGTCGGGGGTTGCGTCTGGGCGGAGAGCGGCGAGGGCGGTGGTGGCGGAGATGCCGAGGAGGAGGGAGAGGTAGGTAAGGGGTCTCATGTTGGAGTTAGATCAGGCGATAATCTAAGAGTGGTGTAGTTAGCCCTAGAGAGAGAGACAAAAGAGATAAAGAGCAGAAGAGGGCTGATCAAGAAAGAAAGATGGGAGAAAGGGGATATCATACCTTTGCAACTCACGCAGGAATACTGGGAGGGTATTTGGTGAATATAAAGGGGAAGGTGGCAGGCGCAGGCTAATCCTCGGGGGAATGATGATATTAATATGTTGGGAAGCAGCGGGCTTGGGAGGTTCGGTACTGGATCTCAGCGCTTAGCCTAGTGTAGAGCCTGCTTCTTTATATAGCTAAAACCGCCGGCGTCGGGCGAATAGGCGACGTGGTCGAAAGTCGCCCCGGGGCTGGTCATACGGCAACCTTGATAGACAAATGATCTATCCAACTTCTGGGCCTTCGAGTTGAGTCATGGAGCGTAGTTAATGAGGTCTGACCCTGTCGCCGCTCTTATCCACGAAAGTAGGCACACAGGAGCCATGGGATTTACTCAGGCCAGTACATCAGCGACTGCTTATGTACTGCTTTAGGAGATACCTCAGCTAAAAGATTCAGAACTAGCAGGGAATAGCAATGATTTCTTGCGATATCTTCGAGAAAAATGGAACTTAGATGCATATAATGGTCTTACTATAAGGGCAAATGTCTTGAGAAAATGCGCCTCTGCAGTGAAACCGGATTTCTAGAGCACGTTCTGTACAAATTACTCGAGGAAATTTTCTTGGAAAGGAAGAGCCTGCCTTATCTACGACCAAGGTGAAGCATACAAGTATATCCGCTTCACGGACTGCGACGGAAATAACGACTACCTGGTTATCGGAGGCTGCAACCACAAAGTGGGCCAGGATCAAGTAGAGGGTCGCTTCCAAGAGCTGGAAACATGGGTGCGTAAGCGATTCACCAAGGCCGGCTCCGTTGACTACAAATGGAGCGGGCAGGTCTTTGAGCCAGTAGACTACATGGCCTTTATTGGAAAGAACCAAGGAATGAACCATATATATGTCGTTACTGGCGATAGCGGAAACGGACTAACTCACGGTATATTGGCGGGGAAACTGATCGCAGACGAGATTGACGGGGTGGAGAAGCCGTGGGCGGCCCTTTACAATCCCAAGAGACTAAGAAGTATCACCAAATCGCTTAGAAGCATGCTTCAGCATGACATGCAAATCAACACTCAATACAAGCGCTATTTCCAAACCGACATTAAAGGTATCGAAGATCTCGCGGAGGGAAGTGGTGGTGTGCTTAACAAGGCCGACGCAGCAGCACCGATAGCCGTGTACAAGGATGAGGTCAAACGCATAGCCTCAGCGCGATCTGCCCTCATATGAAAGGGTTGCTCAGTTGGAACGCCGCAGAGAAGAGCTGGGATTGTCCGGTTCATGGAAGTCGGTTTAGCTGCGACGGTGTTTGTGTTGAGGGTCCGAACCTAAAGCCCTTGGATGACTTCTCAAGAACCAAACAGAAGGAGCAACAAGCATTGTAAAGTCTTTATCATATAGTTCCAAGTCCTATTTACATAGGCCACGGTTAATTAGACTGTTGTAATATAGCAATGCCGAACTGCAGACCATAAAACTTCTATATAATTCTACATGGCGTGTTTAAGGCTACTACCCACCTGAACCGCGGTTTCGTGTGATCTACAAATCTAATTCGATTTAATGCCGCAGGCTAGATACAATTGCAGAGCCCACCAAAATGCATAATACAACCTAGCAAAATCGCAGAACAAGGTAATGTCAAAGGAAAACGGAAAAGAGAAGCAAGACCTCATACAACCCAACTATTTCATCACCAAGGCAACAGTTCCTTCTGAGGTCCACAGGCGATACCCGCACAGATCTCCTCGTCCTTCTCACTCACTGCTGCGCTGCCAGGCAGTTTCTGTTTTGCTGGCCATAATAAACATTGGCTGCTTCCTAGGGGAGGCAGCTAGGGAGATAAATAAAGCCTCTAGGAATAATCTTTAGGACCTAGAGCTGGTAGAAGAAGCAGAAAATAGAGAGAAAAGATAGTAGAAAGAGTAGTCTAGGCGCGCCTAGATAACGCCCAACAAGTAGTAAATACCGAGAAGGGGCGTAGCCTCAAGTCTCTGGCACAGATAGGCAGCTCGGGCGAGGAGAAGGATTAGAATGAGCATAAATATAATAGAGGGGCGCTGATAGAGCCCCTAGGGGCCATTTAGAGGCAGTGGCCCAAGCCATTGCCTAAGCATATGTGTCTGTCATAGCCAACGGCTCGATACGGACGTTAAACTTGATTAATAGATAAAAATAATTGACATCACACATCGTCCGTAACATACAAATAATGCCACATGCTATGTGTAGTTGTACATATAATCTACGTCCACGACAATGCGCCCCACGTATAATCGGAGGTGAATCGACATAACCTGAAGCCAAAAAGTGAGAGCGAAATTCGAAACTCACGATGTTTTCGCGGCTTCCCCCACAAGCGGTTCCCTTCCATATACAACAACCCTGTAGCAGTCAGATTACTTCTAGAATCACATTTCCCTTCCCGAACATGGACATACATCTCTTGATATGCATGGATCGAAGAATCCCTTAAGGTGTTCCTCATCCGAGCGAGATACACCTCGACTTCCTCGCGTGTCCACTGCACAAGGTTAGTGTAAAAGTCCAACCGCGCATATGGAAGGGCTCGACATACATCAAGAACGTTGGTAAACAGCATCATCGCATAGCCTTCAATACCCTCCTCAGCATAGACCCGATTTAGCTTTCCCAAAAGCTTGAAATGAGGATCTTTCGGCCATGGGCCCAAGGGACATTTATATCGGCGCTCTACAACATCGACAAACCCCGCTTTTTGCATTCGGCTCTTTGCTTCGTCGACAACACGGAAGGTCTTCCCAAACTTATCTCCAGCGTTGAAAAAGTGCTGCGCCCATTCGTTGTACATCGTTCCTGTAGTCGTTCCGTCGTCAGACTTCCCATGAACTGATTGCTCGAGTTGCTCGATGTATCCGCCTGGTTTGATGTGCCTAAACCTGTTAGTAGAACCGTCTAGCGCTGATGTGATGAATCGCACTTATAGGCCTCCTTGTAAAACTTATCCCAGTCGGCCACGCAGCCGTAGAGACTGCGCACGTGGACAAAATCAAATTTATCTTTCTCATATAGCCAAGGGTCACAGCAGTCATCTACCTCAAATTGCACGTTCGGCGGGGCAAATGACGGTTGGATTGGCGATAAATCCGTCCCGATAACCCTGGCAGAAGGATGCATGTCGCCGAATTCTACAGCCCATGATCCTGTTCCTGTTCCGATATCCAGAACATCCTATCTGATCAGCACTGTTCTGTCGGCTCCATCATATTAATTGTGACAGCTCACTTTGGGGTCCTGGGCGATAGGAGCAAGATATAATTTGCCGTTTAGGAGGAGGCGATAAACTTCGTGTCTTTGGAAATTAGCCAAGCCATGTGTAAGTGGCTGCCAATAGGACACATACCCGACTTTCATGCTTTCCTGGGCTTGATCATCGTTTGGACCCCTACCTCGGTCAGTAGCCGATTATTTAGTCTGTCACTTTTCCTACCAGTAAGCGCCCGCATGATAAGCGTGGTAGCGACGGCCATTCTCGTAGTAGTAGTTGGTGATGCTGCTGCGGAGGGAGGTAAGTTCACTGCTAGGGTTAGTTTAAGGTGCTTTTCATGTTCCCTTTGTGGACGCACGATTGTGAGTCCCCAAACTCTGAATCATTGAGGTCTGTGTCCTAAGTGAAGAAACTTGGTGAGCTATTGCGGGCATGACTTATACTCTCGCTTTGAGGGGACTCACGACTGTAATAAAAGCCTCCTCTTCGGAACCTGCTTCAAGCGAGGTGCGTTGGTTGGTCATGGTGACTTGTAGTGCAGATTATGCCTGGCAAAAATGGAATTGAATGGGAAATGAAAGGAGATGAAGAGAAAAAAGATAGCGCGGAAATTCCACGTAGTTAAAGACGCTGATCTGCCTCGGAAAAAACGGCGGGAGTGGGTACAGCGACCGTTTGATGCATTGGCAGGAATAGCATCCAATAACATATGCTAGTGTGGCAGCCTGGGTCAGGCCATGTACTAGGGACGTAGGTCAATGCTACCCTAGCGGGGGCTAAGGGGAGTTGATATTAATTCTGGGGCTTTTGCTTTTCCTCATGCGGCGAGATAAGTTGGATTATAGGCAGGGATCAGAGGAACTTCAAAACGTGGTCACCTTTAGTAATTTGGCCTAGGGGTGTAAAACCAGTAATGGACCTATTATATATATTCCATTATATTATACTACCAATTTTAGGGTGAATGCCAGCAGCACGGGGTTGTTTGGAGCCATCTTTGGTTAATTGATATCAA
The DNA here is from genome assembly GCF_009176365.1 of Aspergillus alliaceus. Lineage (NCBI taxonomy): Eukaryota > Fungi > Ascomycota > Eurotiomycetes > Eurotiales > Aspergillaceae > Aspergillus > Aspergillus alliaceus. The sequence continues at coordinate 367,734 of NW_022474710.1, forward strand.
TCACTTGATATTGCCAACAGGTGCTCGAGAAATCTGACAACCCAACGTTGAAAGACTTGCCAAATTGGTGTTAGGTCGATCTATCATTAGTATTTCTCTTGAAGAAATGTTCAAGTATACATCTCCCGGGGTTTCCAATCCAGAGTCTATTCACTGCTTATCCTGGAGCGGTTGGTCTCGTCGTGCCTCTTTGTGGCAATGCCCACGCTTGAATTGAAAACTGTAGAATATAATCAGCAGGTTAACTTAACGACCCTTACTCAGGTAGTACTAACCTTCTTCCATCTCCTCCAAGGACTTGCCCGTGGTTTCCTTGATAAAAAACCAGGCATACAACACCAGAATCCAATTGAAGACGCAAAACATAAGAAACATACCCCATCCCATACTATCAAGAGCATGTGGAGTGGCTTGCGAGAATACAAAGTTGAATAGCCATTGCGTTGCTGTGCCGACTGCAATTCCGGGCTCACGTATCCGAGTGGGGAAGATCTCACTCATATATAGCCATGGAACTGGACCCCAGGACATGTTATAGCACATGGCCTCCAAGTACACCATCAGGATAGATGCAATACCAGCAGGGCTGATGCTGGCGGCGTCTGGTTCGGGGGGGAATAATTTCGACAGGATCCCGACAATCAGCATCAGTGAGCCCATGAGAAAGGCACCAATAATAAGCGACCATCGCCGGCCAATGCGCTCCACGAGGAACAGAAGGAAGAACCAGCAGGATATGACTTTTGCGACTCCGAAGAAGCCACTCACAAACAAGCTATTGTCGCCAGCACCAACTGCCTGGAATATCTGAGGTGCATCTATAGACGGTCAGGTAATTTCTCAGACTTGTACAGGTGTGGGAGCAGTTACAATACGCCAGGGATGTGTTTCCTGTTATCTGAACTCCTGTTCACTGTTAGCTTCTCTCGAACAATGAGAAGTGAGCGTAATAGTTGGGGCACGCACCTATTTGGATTGTGATTGCGATACACATACGATGTAAATTGGCGGGCACTCTCAGGATTTCCTGCCATGTTACACCCTCTGTCGCTAGGTTTTCGGCCTCTATACCTTCTAGGATTTCCATCATTCTATACTGAGTTAGGTGTCCGCTTCCTTTGCCTTCTTGGAGTGCCAACTCACTCTGCTCGAACTTCGTCAGTCTCCCCTCCTCTAATCCACACCAACGACTGCATAGCCTCCTCGTGCCGTCCCTTCTTAGCCAGCCACCGCACACTTTCTTTCAAGAACAGAATGCCAAACCCCAGGACACCACCTGGTATTAACTGCAACCCAATGGGGATCTGCCACTGGTTATCACTAGTCGAAGGGATGTGTTTCTCCACCGCATAGTCAATCCAGTACGAGAAAAAAACTCCCAGGACGAAGAAGCCTTGGAAGAAACTTCCCAACCTTCCACGGATGGACCTGGGGGCCATCTCAGAGGTGTACATGGGAACAATAACTGTCGCCATTCCGACGCCAATCCCACTAACCACGCGTGCGACGTAGAACGCGGCTACAGAATGGGTGGGGGTAACTTGAATGATGGCCCCGACGCAGAAAATTGCAGAAGCAAGCACGATAGACCATCGTCGACCAAACCTGGCAGTAAATGGCCAGACGAAAAAACAAGCAAAAAAGGCTTTGTGACCATCAGTTGGTGTGAATGCGAATAAAGCTTGGAGTAGTAACCTACCACCGGCCTGTAAGAGACTATTGGAATTGGAATTTATCGTCGACTTTTGCTTCGCGGTGTATCGAAACGAGTTTTGAAATGATTTAAGGGTGAGGACACCCCCGATAATCCCGGTATCGTAGGCAAAGAGAAACGAGCCAGTACAGGCCAGGGCAACTGTATAGTAGGCTCTTACGAGGCCTAGAGTCTTGCCCATGTTGATTGTAAGCTGTAGACGGAGCTTCGTACCGACGACTAGGCAAGTGCAACAGCCGGTCAGGATGAGAAAGTCTTTTATCTTCTGCGGGAAATATAAGATAGCGCCATAAGCCTTCGTCTGTTCACTAGATTGCCGATTGCCGATAGGCTTAGAGCTCGTGTGCAAACCCGACGATTACGGTATATCAACTAAAATAACACCATTGAGAGCGGGACGAGAGTAGACCTTGATAGGGCCAAGCGTAGCTCCAGTCCGGGGTTACTGGTCATGGGGGCCTCATCCCTGATCTTCTGGATCAATCAAGGCGAGCGGTGAATCTGCCAAGCGGCCTTCGATGCGGAGTTGGAGTTTGATTCCAACTGTGATTGGGGATGTTGGATGCCACTGCGCAAGGACCGCCAGCTTATTTGCTCGCCCTTCGGCACCTACATATTAATCCCCTAACTCTAACGGACAGACTATTCTTCCCAATCAGATAGTGTTCTTGCCCAACATACGAGGTGAGGAAGCAATGTATTCCGATCGCATCAGGCCTTGGTTATCTTGCAAGAATCTACTTTATCGATACACCTGCCTGCATAGTCTACTCTGTATATTAAGTACTAGAACCAGAAGCAAGGTGCTCATCCGGCGCGAGACCAAGTCCCAGGATAGCTCTCAAGCAAAGTATTTCCCCGTCTAGGGTGACTTCCGAAAACGGAACCCAGAGCTGTCGATCATAATGCAACGCGTCGCAATAGGGATGCAAGTCGAGAAGTCATTGCTCAGTTTCGGCACTATCCCCATGACTGGTATCATCATGATCGATACATTTGTACTACTATCTACACAGACTTACGACCGACATGTCGACAACCTTAGGGCATGTCTAGCGTTCTGACTAGTGGGAAGTGTCTCGCCGCTTCCCGGGAGAAGACATTGATCGATGAGCATGTACATCCCAAACGCCTTCGAAAAGGATCTGTTACAACCTCGCCACATACCTCAAACCTGGGTTTAGTTCAATGGGAGTTCTATGCCACCAGAGCAACGCCGCGTTGTGAATGCCCTCGTCGAGCCACACTGCAGTGATCGATAACTAGAGCCCCATCAAGTCTATTGTACAGAAATTTGTAAGGCCTAAGAGGAGGCAGATAAAGCGAGAAACGCTAAACACGGACATATACCTGAAATACATCCACACCTAAAGCCATTGATACACGCCTACTCTGCATCAGACCGAACTTTAGCCTATAACAGCTTAGTTTGGAGCGGTTGCGCGACTAACATTACCATACCATAGCTAATTGAGTGCCCACTCCCCTAGAAATGTAGTTCCAACCGGGACATAAGTTCCCGAGCTATCTCTTCGTACTGAGGATCGTCTTTTATGCTAACGGCCTGCCAATACCTCTGCTGCCTTTTTGCACCGTTCAGACCGGTCTTGTTCGAGGAATTCAAAATGTGCGTGGACGACGGAACGATAAGTTTCCAAAGCTATGATCAGCCAATATATTACTAGCCGAGTGGAGAAGACTCCCTTGGTGGTTCAGAAAAGGTGCTGGGGCTATCCCTCTCAGAAGCTTGAGAACTTCACTATCGGGTGCCCCTTGGAGAAGGACAACCTGAGCTTGTCGAGAAGAGGTATCGACGACCCGGACTAACTCCCCCACTGGTTTCTCCAGGCTACTAGCTGAATCAAGCTTCCAGGCTGATAGCACCGCATCGAAACTACCGGTAGAGAAAGGCAGGTCCTCCACTGGTCCGTCGAATTCCTCGGTTTTAGAACCAAGACCTTGTACCCCTATTGATACTCGTTAGTCTTTCCAATTAGGGATGAAACATACATATCAATTACACTGACCATTATTTGGAACCCCGAGTGTAAGGATGCTAGAGTTTGGTTCCATGAGCTCGGCAATGGTTTCCATGTCTTTCACTTTAAGGTAATTCATAAAGCTCTCGGCAGTCGATACCTCTTGAAAAGCTTTGTGAGCCGCAGTTGGTAATGGGTATGGCCCGAGAAGAGGTTACTTTCAACCTTTCGAGTGCGAAAAAGATGTTGCACCTCGCAGGCTTCGGAATCCTTGCCAGAGAATAACCACGAAGAATCTTCCTCGACCGCGAACCCCGCATCCGCTAGCAGTCGACGCCATCCTTCCTCTGAAAAGAATGTCTCCTTTGTATAATGACTCATCCACGGTTTTTTAATCTGCCGTGCGCAACTCCACGTTGGATCATAGATACACTGCTCGGTGGGCGCACTCCAATCACTAAAGTTCCACCGGCTTGTAGCCACTTCGAAAACTTGAAACACATTGAGTATAGTTCTCCTGGGGGGAGTTGAAACAGTGACAGTACGGCAAAGACGGCATCGAACGGGGCGCACGGTTTAAACTCCCTCATGTCTGCTATTTGGAAAGTTCCCTGAACTTGGGAACTGGCAATCCTTACCATTTCTTTCGACACACCGATCCCATGCACACTGTGGCCAGCTGAGCTAAGGATGTGAGCCACTGGTTTCCCAGTTCCACTTCCAGCATCTAGCACTTTTCTATGAGGCGGCAGCTTTGTGGCTGCCTGTTGGATAAAGGCTTGCATGTTGGGACTTTCCGCAAAGACATCTTCATAACGTTTGCCAAGATGAACAAAGAGTGTCTCTGCGTCGATATCCATGAGACTCGATCAATCTGACCCCCTTGCTAACTTAGCTAATTAATGAAATAAGGACAGGTTCAAAAAGTTCAAGTGAACGAATCGCATAGACTGTCGGAACAGTTGACCTTAAGTACTAGACATGATCGAGCCCTCTCGTATTGCCGTAGGAAGAAAGTGGAAAGAGACAGTTGACCGGTTACAGCATTTAATCCATTGGCGTTTGATGTACATTGCATGAGTGGTATCATTTCGGCAATTGAGGTGGATATGCTCTCCACGATGAACAAGGATTGAACCCTCACCTAGAGGGATGCTGCAAGGCATTTACACAGCTAGATAATTTCCTTCATTCCTTTCACGGCAGCCTAATCAGTCACGAGAATATAATCATCCATAGTAAGGTCGACTACCCCGCTCTATTGTCGATACGGTGAAAGAGATAGTGAACGTTTAGGGACCTCTGTGGAAGCCGTACGAAGGCGTGGCTCGCGACAGTCTTGGTATTAAGCTTTGCATAAGGATAGTATGCATTGTAGACGTTTTTCCTCCACTGTGATTTATTCCTGACAATCCCGATATAGCGTCCGAAAAAAGCGGCTTAAGTTGGGAGCTGTCAATAATAATTGGTAAATATACGCCTAGGGAAGGTCACCCTGTAACTGTCCATCAGCCTCACAATAACTTGTTGGGTGCCTATATGTCTGGGGGCGAGAATCGTCCCAGTTAGTTTCTATTACATGCGGTCAACACAACAGAGCATGTCTTCACAATATGCTACAGCGAAATCAAGCAGCGGCATATTAGTACTTCCTCGGAGCTTTGCCCTGTTCGCTCTTGGTAATCATAGGCCTCCGGAGGTTGACATGCAGGGTTGCTTGCGCTCTTCTTCTGGGGTCGACGCGCGGCTCTCTAATGGCCTTAACTCCATATGGTCGGTTTGGCGTTCAATATGATCTGTCCAGCATGGTGTAATGTAGGGTAGGACTCGGCTGTACAACTAGTGTATCTTGGGAATTTTGGAGGTTCTGATACCAGCCGGCACTCTAGCCGCAACAGCTAGTTATTCTCTCGGAATTGGACGGGAAGCCGCAGCCTTCCTGGCAGTATATGTCGCTGAGCTCACTCATCTCATGGCTAAGTACTGTCTCAAAAGTCTGTATCTTGTTCGCAATCAGTGATGGTCTTAGTCAATTAAAATGGATATGGTTCCATGCCCAGCCTGTGGACGTTTGATTCGGCCATTCAGGGAGTTTACGGTAGTGCAGAGCTCATTTGGATTTTGAAGGCCAAGTATGTCTCTGGCCCCAGTGAAAAATACCAATGCAGTCCAACCAGATATGGAGACACTTTGCAGCCTGCGGTGCAGTAGTTTTTATTCTTGCCATCGCCTTTGGTCCTTCATGCAGAACTCAATATATTATTTCCCTAATCCAACGACGGATGTTTTCCACACTGCACTCCTGGCAAATAACTCCTATTACGATACTGTTTTTCACTGCTAGACTCTAGAACTAGTGAGTAAGACTTATAGATGGGATCTCACTCGAAGGCTTGGCTAAGAAGCGCGTAGTTCCTTTGGTCTACACTACGCTAAAAGAGAATGTCTACAACGCACTGTTTAATACGGATGGAGGACGCCCATAGCCAACGCTACAACACAGCTACAGTACAGGAAACTACACTAGGTCCCGGTTGCTACATTAGAAATGCGCCGACTGCTCCAATGTTACCGAACAATTTCAGCTCAACTGTACCACCATACCTTCATATGGAAACTTTATTAACTGCAGCTACGCTCTTCCAAAAAATGGTCTGGTTGTCTATTTCCGTCCTAATGAAACCAAATGTAAAGTGCAACTTATGGCAGTTGACCCAGTCTCCTCCTATGACGCGGCGATAGTATACAAAAATGCTTCATACTGTCTCACTATCAGCATATCGGGCCACTGTTCACAACAGTGTGTACCGTGGTGAAACATTGGCCGTATGGACTGAGAAGCACGGTTCGAACAGAAGTGCGATGTTTGATTTCTCGCCACCCCGTGGTGCATCCAAACTAGACGTTCAACACCACCCAGTTGGCTGGTCAATCTATGAAAAGATTCTTGAAAGGTTTCTTCAATGGTGCATTCCAAAAGATAAACAGGAAAGTCAGACTCGTTTCGCACAGTGAGTATGATAATACAGTGGTCACCATGGATGTATTACCGGCACGCATGGTTGGCAGCATGACTGGCTGCGGCTTTGATGCTGCAGATAAGCTCATGTGTACTATGGAGAACGTAGCGGCGGCTATAACAAAATCCTTCCGCGATTTGGCGTATAGCCTAGTAGACACGGATCCTAAAAGAGGGAATATGTTGACACAGCCTTCCTAAGTGTGCTCTTTGTTAGATGGTCTCCTAGGTAGAAACTCAGTTGTGGAATCAACAATCAACATCAATTTTCCCCTGTTAGAACCTTCGAGGTAATATGACCGTTGGGCGGGCCATATTGAGCATTACCTATATCTCGGTACACTAGCAATGGATTATACTGCCTTCCCTGGTCTGTTTTCTCGGGACTGTAACTTTGGTCGGAGCGCTATGGAAAACTAGACGGACAAATGTGCCACACTGGAAGAACGAGCCAGTGCCCTTATTGTTCCTTACCCAAAGGGGGAGACGGAAGATGAACAGGGGAGGAGTGGCGAGCCCTCTAGTAAAACTGGATTTTCCGGCGTGGAAGAGATTAGAGTTAGATCGCCGGAAAGCAAGGGTCGGATGAGGTTATGTGAATAATTATAGTCTATAGATGAGGGACAGCTACGATCAATGATCTGTGTTAGTTCTTTATGCATGCAGTTAGTATATAGGACAACATTATGGCAGGCCAAGAGCTTGCAGACTTCATCTCCGCGTCATAAGAGGCTTTTGAAGAATGAAAAATTGCCGCGTTCTACCAATGGGCGTAACATACTTGCCCAAGTACTTGTATCGGCTTTCACTGATGATTTCGGGGGCATTTCTTTACCATTCTCACATCTTCTGTTCTACCCGTGTGATTACTTTGACCAACCAAAAGCCATGGTTGTAATATGCGCATATATAACTGTGAGAGCTCTTTCTTGAATCCTGATTCTGCATTGGCACTTCTACCAATACTGTTCCCAGCTGTTAGGGCTACACGTTTCACGCGCACAACCTCATAGATGATTAAAATACACTAAATCTGATGGTTGACATCGAAAGTCTCGCTAAAATGGCCATAACATATGTGAGGAATTAAATACGAATCATTGTGAAAGCCATTATTTAAGTTGGCAGGCTCGTATCCTGTACCCAAGAGACGCTCAAATGATCTCCCGTATTCTTCCAGTATCAAGCCACGTACATCACTTTACAATTTTGGAATAAGCATTGAAGGCCTCCCACGTTTTGCGTATCGCAACAAATAAGACTCATCAATCATAGGCTCAGAGCCGAGAGATGGCATTCCACTCTGCTACTCGGAGGCAGCCCTAGAATCTTCAGTACATCGACAGTACTAGTTGTTCCCGGGTGTTAGTATATGTATGAGAAGTGGTTGGGATATCACAAACCCCTGTATCGGACACATAAGGCTCTAGGACGCATTTCAACCCTGGACAGCAAGTCCCTATAGGGCCCGCAATAGATACACAAAGAGCTCCTTGTTTGAGGCAAGCATCGGAGTCCTCCGGAGACTGTGAAAGGGCCACTGCGCCGGTAACAAAGGCCAACACAGAATACACAAGGAAATTTACTCTCATCTTGAGGCAATTTTGGAGATCGTTGTAGATGAACTTTGGAAGATGGGACACGGGCGGGTATACAATGTGTTAGGTGCTGCAGTAGTAATATTTAAGTACAGACAATCCTAATCCTCTGGGGGAAACCCGAAAGCTTTTTATATTCTGCAAGGACTGCCTCCGTCACACCGTCTTATGCGACTACCCCCTTGCATTGGTCCGAATTTTTCTTGGGCGAATACGAGCGTAAACCAGAGTCAAGAATGCGGTTCCAATGAGAGGCTTGAGCATTGCACTCTAATTGGCAACTTAAAAGATGGTGAACGACATATGAAGACTCCTAAATGTCCACTAGGTTCTAGATGATCACTTGGTGGTCAGACATTGTAACGCTGGGGAAGGTCCACACAACAAGCCACCCAAAACCACTAGCCAACAGAAACGAGTCCTTAACTGTCAGGCCCAGTCTCTGAATGTCATGATTGAGTCTTTCCTCCATCTCTACCTCAAAACGTTGGTTGCGTAAGACTCCAATCCAGTAGCTTCTTAGCCCTAATAGCAATGCCACGAGAATTGCAGCCAAGCATGATTCTAGAATACGGGAAAAGCTTTCGCTTTGATCGGCGGTCAGACGCTCAATCTGGGGACTAGACCAACCCCTTCTAAAATGTCAACTTTCCAAGTACGGCCATCGTACCCTTCATGACATATAATCTGCTCTCAGCAAGTTAGTAGCACCTGGTTGTTCCAGTGACCTCCCATCCCATTGTTCGTAGCAACGTCTGTCAGAAGCAGGTAAAGGTTCGACAGGTTCTTAGTTTGAACTGTATGCCAGATTTTCTCGGCTTTGCGGGTGGCGAAAGCCCCTTTTGTGTTTGATAAACGCTCAAATAATGAAACTGAGCATTGCTTAACTGGGCCCCTCCCACGCCCGTATACTACAGAGGGCTCAATGATAGCGGTCTTCACTCTTTCCGAGGCAGCACCGACAATCTTGTCGGCTTTACAATGAGGCATACGATCAGGACGCATGATCAACTCCTCGTCGTAGACTTTATCGAACCGCGTGCCGAAATCCTTTGTGTCCCAATTATCGGTGGTTAAGTTCAGATACCCGGACGTAGTATGCAAGGGCAGTAGCATTATGATGGGCGGGGCAGCGATAACTGGCGAGGGCAGAGGGTTCGTTATCTTCGCCGCAGAGGTGTGGATGATAATATCGGCTTTGGATGCTTCCTCTTCGATATGCTCCCTCGAATCATTATCACCGTAGACTACCTTAGCGTTAGGGCAAACAGCGGCTATCTTAGAGCCACCGCTTATGCCACCCACAATGCATGTCCATTCCCATTCTGGATGGGCTTTGGAGATACAGTACCAGATGTCTCCTCCGATGAACCCAGTTGCACCGGCGCTATATACGCAGTAAATCAGTATCAAGTCTTTTCGGTCTGCTCCAATTAAGTGGTTTACTCATAGAAAGACGTTCACGTCATGGTCAAGACAAGACAGTGAAGCCAAGAGCACTTGATACGTAGATTGTACCGGACCCTACATTCTATAAAAAAATAAGCCTGAGTGTGCTGTGCGGGTCACATTAGGCAGAGACACGACGCAGTAGTCAAATTTGGTAGGATATTAAGAAACATGATGAGTTTATATGCAATCATTGGTCAAGTACTCTGAGAATTTAGAAGACTGACCCAGTGATGGTCACTTTGTCCGAAGTGATTCGGACGGAATTCGGTTCCCCATATGCTTCCTTCCCCAAACCTCATTAGCCACCACCAGTCGGAGCTTTTGTATTTCTAGTCCCTTGGAGCGATAGATTTAGCATAGCGAGGTTGGAAGACCAGACTGGTATCAGCCTAGGACTAGAGACAATCTGTGATAAGACAACATCCCGGAGGACTTTAAGTGGAACTTATGGTAGGCGCTGGTAGATTTTACAGCCTCCTGTCTTGTGAGGCTCATCGCATATATGCTTTAAATCTAGTCGAACAAATGGAAATCCAGGGCTTCAACACAGTCTTCTACATCGGAGCCAGATGATTGCTATGGAAAACGCCGCTATATTTCTATTCCTGATATGCGGTAGTGCAATTTACCGTTCACGTTGGCTAGTTAAAAAGTGCCCCTAATCAAAGGTTCAGTTATGGTAGAACGGCTTACAAACACAAGAGCATCTTCTAGACGTTTACTAAGCTGAGGCATTCCGTTAAGGTATAAAATCGATTCCGCCAAATTATAACTTGCACCCCTTCTCCGCTATGATAGAAGATTATTCTGAACTGTCAGTAACTGTTGGGGACATTCCAGCACCCACTCCGCTATTGACAAATATTCTTGACCTTAGTTACTACTCCATCGACCTACTATGTAGCTCTTTTTCCCAGCTTCTGACAACCAACGTAATCGATATTTTCGATTCGGTACTTCCAGCATCGACCCAACTGTAAAACCAACATGACTATCTGCCTCTAGGGATATCCCAACGTAAAAACATCCGGCATCAACGAACACACAATATTGTCCTCCCCCCGTCCCAAGTGATACGCTTCCTAATCGCCATTCTGAAAGCCTTATGCGCAGCGTTGATCATGGATTTTTGTGCATCCAGAAGGTACGCTGAGGGCGCGAAAACCAAAGCCTCTCCTGTTCGCAGACCAGCAATTTGTTGGAGCCCATCGAAGTTATCTTCTGCGTTACCGTTGTATCCCGCATTGCTAATATTGACATGGTTCTTGATCGTTCGGAACCACTCGGGGCTTGTGAACCGATGGATGATTGTCATTGAGCAAAGGTCAATCAAACGGGGTGAGATAGTAGGTTCCTGTGTAGAGATAACGGTTCGGACCCCTAAGTGACGTTGCTGACGTATGATGTTCAGGAATGTCTCTGTCAATTCCTTGGCCGCTGGTGTATCGCTCATGTACTAACATCATAAATCACGTTAGCGAAGATAATTGTGCGGTAAGAGTACAGTACTGATTGTACCAAGTCAGCGATCCTTACCTTGTGAGCTTCGTCTGCCACGATCATCTTACCTCTCGAAGGATGTGCATGCAGGAAGAGGTCAATAGCAATTCGAAAAAGAATACAAGCCGTAGATTGATCCATAAATGGACAAGACAGATCCAGAATAGTGACACCACCATCAATAAAATAATCATCATTGTGCTCCCCTTTGAGGTCCAAATAAGAATCAAGCAAATCTAGCCTCTGATATAAAAAGGGCGTCTGCGTACGATCTAGACGGAGAGTGTCCAGACGCCTTCTAAAACCAAGGTAATCGAAAGCACCTCCATTGCTCTCAATCGCCATGTCACGAAGCAGTTTTGTCACGTGGCTCATGTATAAGGGCATCTTGTCGTTCTTCACCATGGACATGAGAGATAGCATAGTGCTAATATTCAAGTGACGCGGTTTGAGTCTAAATGGTCGGACCTCCACTTTTGGTATCTGAGAGTACATCGTCTTGAGGTTGTAGAAATTGGATGGAGGCACCAAAACTCTAACAGGGATAGTGAGTCCATGCTTGGACCATTCCGGCAAAACTGAAGACAGGAATGCAGCTTCGCAAGGCTGGGTGCTAACGTTCGAGCTGTACTCATTGAAATTAAGCACCATTGTGGAGAGTGGCTGCTTCAGGGCCCCTAGAATAGGCAATGGTAAGGAACAATTCTCTAGCATACGGGTCAGCTTCGTTGCAAAATTCGCTCCAGAAATTGGTACTACCTATTATGCAGCTCGTAGTATGAGACTTCCCGCTCCCCTGGACTCCACATATAAAGGCAGAGAAAGGAACGTTTGTATTCAGCATCACCCTAGGGTCTAGGTGTACTGCTGATTGTTGGGCCTTCATTCCACCCATAAGAGCAAATTGAGAGGGCATAGATCCTGCGATAGAAGAGACCAAGACTGCATGCTCGACGTCATTGTGTCTCTGGTATTTGGCAGCGCGATCATCTTGATCATTAACATCCAAGAAACCAATCTGCTTCGCTAAAGAAGGCACGGCCGACGTGGTGAAACAGGGCGCTTTGCCTTTCTGACCATCGAGAGAGAGGTAATCCTTGAAGTCTATACTCCTCGTTACAAAATATGCTTGTTGACATACCAAGAGTAATGCCTGTCAAACCTTGTAAGATTGCATGACCATTCTCCTGGTTCTCTCCCGTAATGCCATCACCCATGTCTTTCTCGGGATGCTTTCTCGTTTCGCACCTCGAAGCCTACTATTAATGTTAGAGGTATTTCTCCGTCCGACTTGGCTTGGTCAGTAAGACTAATGGAATCCCCCTTCCTTACATAAATCGGTCCCTCATTCTGATTCACTTTTGGCTTGGGCACCCCAGGTTGCTTCTTAGTATCCTTTCCTTTGCGCTGTTGCACTGACAAGGCATAGCTAGCTCTGGCATCAACCTAAGCACGAGGTACTCAGGCCGAGGGACTTACTCGTTCACCAACATATTGATGTAACCCTCTTGGCCTCGGTGCGTAGTGAGGAACTTAGATTTGATCGCTTCGTTATCGACGTGACCTTTCTGAGAATACATGTCTCTAATAGCTTTGCGGATACTGGCTGTCAGGCCCTTGGGGGGCTTATTCTGCCTTAGATTTTTCTTCGACATCTTGAATCAATACGATTCACGAGTATCTGCCTCGTAGAGAAATTTCCAAGCAAAAGATGGAAGAAAAGAAAAGAAAGAAAGGCCCCAGAAGCTGCTCATCGTGTGGAAAGTGAATATAGGTCACGTGGTGCTACCATATACAGAGACCAGGCGACTTAGACGCCAGACAAGGCTGACACGTTTTATGGATCGCTGATAATCATGTCAGGGATAATGAGCATGCCTCGCGAGACACGAACAATACGCAAGGTGTAGACTTATCACTCTGGAGAAAACTGGTCCTCGCTCCAGATCTCAATGAACAAATCCATTGTTGTGCCTCATAGAGCACGTTTTGCCTCGCTCATGGCAACATTTCGAATATGGACGCGGTCAGAATGGAAAGGCACTATCTATATATTGTCTAGCGTTCATTGTGGTCGTAACTTTCTATTCTACGGATATAAAAGTATATTCAACTCGTGAAACCGTCGCCCCGCCACTTTCGAATAGAGAATTATTTTAACACAGTTTGACAGATCCTATGTTCGTAAGAGTATATGCAAATCCCCAGGCAAAAGGAACTACACACAACATGTTATCAAAATATGAAAGGAGGGAGCCAAAAAAGATCTCTCCCTCGGGGAGTCGAACCCCGGTCTCCCGCGCTTGTTCCTTATGGGGATGACAAGCGGAAATCATAACCGTTAGACCAAGGAAGATGAAATGATCGAGTTACCGCTCGACCACTTGGTTTTTTGGCTGTTTCGCCCTGCCGTTATTGACTATATTAGGAAGGATATTTATATCACGGAAACGATCCGACCTGACCAACAAACAACTGAGACCCCCCTTCTTTATCGTACGACAGTATCAATGATATTATGGTGGACCTTACAGAATTGAGGTCCGGGCAATGATGCTGGTGTGATTACCTACGTAGTACCCCCTGCAGATGCTACTTATGGCTCTCCTGTAACCTATCCAACACACCGATCGATTCTCCGCCCGTGATACGTAGTCTGGATTCAGCTGCAAAGTATCTCCGCCTAAGCAAGGAGTTGTCGGGTGTTCTTCAAAGCAGAATTTCACCTTCCAGGGTTGATTCTCATTATAGTATCCCCATAGGCGGATGACCCCAGGTTACTTTTATTCGGCCATCTTGTTGAGAAATAATTGTGAGCGTCGTATGGCGATAGAATATTCACTCGCCCATGCGTGTAGTCAATAACAAACAGTAAGAGTCTAGGGCGGAGATGTGACAGTACAGGTCCTATGATATTGAGTTCACTTCCACCACCCAATACGCCATGAGTAACATCGTCGCGATGCCAAAGGTAAACGAGCGGCACATCAACTGATCTATCTGCACGTACTGCAGATATCGTCATATGTTGCACACATTGCAGAATCGCTTGATTAAAGAGGAGCAGTTAAGGTCGGACCCCCGACGGTTCGACTGGAGATCTACAGGGGACTCCGGGACAAGGCAATTAAAGGGGACGCAGGCCGTCCATTCGGATGAGGGTTATCGGGCACTCCACCTGAATCGGCATCAGAATTACCCTTTCGGGAAATGCCTTTCGGCGCACTGCAGGAACAAGCCGCTAGAAGAATTGCTTATATGTACTGATTCAAAACCGGCGATGTAACCTAATCATGCATTTTATCACATCCCTCTGCATTGAAGCTTTCTGCCAAGAACTGATTTTCGCCCATTAGGCAACATTCTACCGGGTCTTGGTCAGTTAATACCGATGCTGCGTTCCCCTCTTCAGTCGCAAGTGGGCCATGTAGCGTCTGACCCCTGCCCCTCCGGTATATAAACCGGCCTTTTCCAGTGTAAAAGTTTCCTTTCTGCTGTGACAAGAGTAACTGACAACCAATTTCCCCATTGCTTGTTAGTGTGCCCTACGCCGTTATACTGCGCTTGCCCAAAATGTGGTTCCCGAGCACAACTTGGTTGCTGCCTTTGGCCCTTGCAGGATGTGTCCAGGCACTTCCCAAAGGTGCTAAAATAGGCACTACTGCGTCACACGTCAGGAAAGATGGGATCACTTATAACGTCTTCGAACATGCTGCGACAGGTGTCAGAGTGGAATATGTGAATAACTCCGGCATTTGCGAGACCACTAAAGGTGTCAACCAGTATAGTGGCTACTTAAGTGTAGGAGAGAACATGAACATGTTCTTTTGGTACGAATGCTCATCCTCCGCGTCGCGCCCGAGCTATGAGAGCAAGCATTTAATATATGAACAGGTTCTTCGAGAGCCGCAACAACCCAGAGAAAGCCCCTCTTTCTACCTGGTTCAACGGTGGCCCTGGTTGTTCCTCCTTGATCGGACTGTTCCAGGAGAATGGACCCTGCCACTTTGCCAATGGCGAGCAGACCCCGTCCTTGAATGAACATAGCTGGAACAACTTCGCCAACATGCTGTACATTGACCAACCTATCGGAGTAGGCTTTTCGTATGGAGACAACGACGTTGATAGCACAGGTACTGCCGCGCCCTATGTGTGGAAGCTCATCCAGGCCTTCTATGATCATTTCCCACAATACGAGAGCCGCGACTTTGGCCTTTTCACCGAGGTGAGGATTTCATTCGACCAGCAACAGATACGCGCTGAACATGCTAACTGGGTTAGTCATACGGTGGCCACTATGGCCCCGGTTTCGCATCCTACATCCTGGAGCAGAACAAGGCTATTGAAGATGGCAGTGTGAAAGGTGAAAAAATCAACTTGGTAGCCCTAGGAATAAATAATGGCATGTACGACCTCGAGTTGCAGGAGAAGGCTTACATCACATTTGCATACAACAATACCTACAAGCAGCTTATCGACGAATCGCAAAACGACAAGCTCCTGAACTTTTACGAGTCAAAGTGCCTTCCAGCTGTTCAACAGTGCCAGAAATCCAAAACGGACCAAGACTGCCAAAACGCTAGTTCAGTATGCGGAGACGGGATCGAAAACGAGATCATTAACTCAGGTGTTGATTTTGACGTCTACGATGTGCGAGCACCGTCGAATGATCCCAACCCACCTTCGACATTTTTGGACTACCTCACAAAATCAGACGTGAAGAAGGCAATTGGTGCGAGGTCAGATTTCCAACAGTGCGCGAATCTGCCTGGTGCGAAGTTTGGTAGAACTGGAGACAGTACGTGTGTCTGATCGTTGCTTTCAGTTTCAGTCTCTTACTCGAGTAGTTGCCCGCTCGACCCTGCCACAGCTGTCCGAGGTCGTTAAGGCTGGAGTCAACGTCCTTGTTTGGGCCGGAACAGCCGATTGGATCTGCAACGTTGATGGAAGTATCGCTGTGGCAAATGCAGTCGACTTCTCTGGCCACGATGAATTCAAGGGCAAGGCCCTAGGTGCCTACAAGGTCAACGGGAAGGAGACTGGGCAGTACAAGTCCGTAGACAACTTCCATCTCCTGACTGTATACGATGCTGGACACGAGGTTCCCTACTACCGTAAGCGAATTTAATTGGGAGTTCTTAGTCATTGGGGTTCGCTTGCTAATTGACGCAGAGCCGGAAACCGCCCTTCAAGCCTTTACACAAATCCTGCAGAAGAAGCCCCTTTCTTCGACATAAGTTCCACGAAAGCATTCGGTCTTATATCACTTTCTGGAAAGCTGATAATAGCAGGAATTGGAATGAATGTAAAATTGGGTCGAAGAAGGACATCATACCAGATCGCACAATTATAACGTTATCAAGAATATTACCTCCCCAACTACTACGCATGGATCTGGACCTGCCGCTGCAGAGAGTGAGTGGGCTGTAAAGACCCCTTATACTTCTGCTGAAGTGCAAAACTAGATGCAGTATATAGAGTAACTTGTCCATCGCAATTTTGAAAGCTCCCCAAACGAAGCACCCCCGTCAGCTAGTAAAAGCAACTGAAACTACTATATATAAAGTCATTCTACTACGACACCAAATGACTGAGATTCATGCTATAAATAAAAAGCAACAGCGAAAGCGCGCAGCCCCTAGATCTTATATTGTTACTAGAGGGATGCTAACAGGGGCTGGAGGCCAGTAACTTGCTCAAGAAGCTATACAGATAATGGGTTCGGGGGAACTAGTTCCTAAAAAGCGCGCGCCATCATGATGTAGTAATTGCTATTAAATTGGTCATATTAGAACTAGCTGCCCTACTAGCTCTAGGTAATCCAATTCCTTTTCCCTTCAGTTTTACTCGTGCAGAGTAGTAGTAAACTATCTCGTGGTTTCCGACCTCGGTCAAAAATATGTTAGGGTGTCTCACTCGGTGTTCGATTACGTTAGTAAATGTTATTACCTACGCTAGTTAAGAATATATTGTCCCTTCAAAGTGACTTGCAGCGCCCAAAGCGATACTGAGCGCGCTTAGCATATTTCCAATGTATATTTGCACATGGTGATTCCGCTCTCCGCAACTGAAGCCAGCTCATTTATTGGCCATCAATGACTGTAATCCGAGTTATCCAATAAAGGCATGAGATGTATATCTATACGACTCCATACAGTCGGTGTATCGTGTCCCAGTAGTAGTACCGATCCGTCCCTATCCGCTTCATACCTCCAGAATTTGCCGTTGACATGCCTCGGCCTTATGAAATAGAAATTTCACTATGCAATGAGCAAATCAACTCGATAGGATACATAGACAACACCTGGAAAGCTGTAGCTAGGATGTTAAATGGTATATAGTTGAATCCGAGGCTTCCTAACTCGTTGAACTGTATTTCAGGTTCCACGATGCGATATCATGAAAAGGAGTATTCTAAGATGGGAGCTACTTAAGCCACTTCTCTATTGGTTTGCTGAGGTGCAGTTTGTGGCACAATATCAGCTTGTTTTAGGTTGCCGCTCAGCCCCTAATATATAATGTGGAGTCGAACTACGGAATCCGGAATGAGACTGCATATGCCGTCATATCAGAGTAAGATATTATAGAAATTAATTCTCTTGAGTGACTTGGAATCTCTTTTAATACTTTCGCAGGATTATTACTTGCTCATGGAAGTCCCCCGTGCAGTATCAGGAGTCCACAGGTTGTCTCAAACAAAAAAGGCCAAGGCTGCAACACGAAGTGGCGACGTGGTGGCTATGTGCGTATATTCTAATCCGAGCGAGTCCTGAAGACTGACTTGTATAGGTCTCAAAGGCTACTGGTGTATATTTTAAGTATGCTGACTATTTGTACAGATTCGGTCACGATGATTGGGCTTCGGATACCTCTCAATTGACTCAACTCGTTAATTTTAAAACCAGACAAATGATCTCTCAAGAAAACCGGCGATTCTTGCATGAATACGATGGACCCCACTGCATTTACCGCATGATTCAAGGATCTTATGACTACTTGTTATTCGCATTTGAGAAAACGATATTTGGGCTTCTAAAAAAAGTCGATTGGTGTCTTTTCCAGCACGATTGATGAGGGCTCGGCTCCTGGGGCAGACCAGAGAGAGTGAGACATTCTGATCCGAGATCCCCGCGGCTGACTTACGGGGTAATGATCCCCTTCTAGTCGATGTGCCAAGTCCATAGAAACCCACATCATCCCCTCGTCAATATATTCCCTGAGACATAGCCAATTAATCCCTTTTCCTCGGGGTCTGATGTCATGAGATGAGTCTCAAGCTCTCTGCAACTGTTGTTCCGGGTAGATCCCCCTTTAATCTGGGTATGTGGCTCTGGAAGTATAAATATACATGAATATCCCTTCCAGAACTGATTAACTCATTCATACTCCAAGACAACGCAAAGATTCGTTGACATCCAATCTCCCCATCGAAAATGAAGATCTCCGCAGCCCTTTCCACAGCCCTTCTGGCCGTCAGTGCTGCTGCTGCCTTCGACAAGAACCAACGTCAGTGATTATCATCTCATCAAACCCCTGATTCAGATAACTAAACATGAAATATAGCATGGGGCAAACGCGATTACCCCTGTGTCAATGTCTTTCAGGGCATCCCCGACAACTCGACTGTCGCTCCAGGTGCCGAAATCAACATCAAGTTCAACCGAAACTCGCCTAACTGCGATAAATCCCTGCGTCAGTACAAGGGAGCGGATTATTCCGTGTACCTCTACAACAACCCCGTCAGAGGCATGAACACTATTAACTTCGACCGTGAACTCCCGATCAAAAGGGGCATCCCCGAGCAGGATGGCGCTGTCACCATTACCATTCCGTCGCAAAAGGAACTTGGAACTGTTAAGGACGACAGCGTGTGGTATCTTCGCCTCTCTACTAGCTTGAACGATGCTCCACAGATGCCTACTCTCTTCAATGCTGCTGGTCCCTTCGCTATTCGTGCTTAATTGGCGGATATAGACACTACTGAGATGTATATGTTTTAAGTAGGTGGTTATGTTAGCGTTCGCTCTGAGATTGGCATATTCGTTACCATACACGCTTAGCATTATGCAGTGAGATCCTCTATTTCCGGGAGATATTTTCATATTTTACTTCTTGAGAATAGACTGTTGAGCCTTGATTCCAGTCCTTAATCCAAATTTAACAAAAGTCTATATGTGCACCTTGGATGGCAGGGCTTCTCCGACACGTGGTACAGAACATATTCATAAAGAACATTGTAGAGAGACCTTTTTTTTGTAGATCCATAAACCGACCTATAATGGTTATTGATGGCCCTTGCCACTAATATTCTAGGTAGTTTAATACTAGGTCATGTAATATATCAAAACACTATTTGTTCCTTCCATTTGATTATGACTTTTGTTTTGGTGTCCATCTATTATCCTGGAGGCAAGGTTGAATTGTGCTTTCATGTCCATAAGCACTTATTGAACTATGAACGCTAGAAAATTTTGACTAAAGCTCCAAACAGTCCAGTGTAACTAGCTAGGCGCTTTCGCTTAATGACTCTTTAGACAACCCCTTGCAGCTAATATCAAGGTCGTCAGGTTGCAGAGTTTCTACAGGCTAATATGTATACTATGTTTGTGAAATTTTGGAATAGTTAGACCAATCATGAATTTGGCATTAGAGTGTCATTATGCATCGTAAATTCCAATATACCATGGCATGTCATGCTCCGTTTCGCCTCGACGATCCATTCACCACCTGTTCATTCTGAACTACTCAGAACTTCCTTTGAAGGGGCTCTCAGCTACTCCTCCGTCCGCATCTGGGCCTTCTGGCTCCTTCCCAGTATAACTGTACTCAAATCGCCCACCGGTATTGCGATCGGAAAGTCCACCGCTTCCAACATCTGTGCAATGAATATATGCCAGATAGGTATCACAAGCGCAAGAGTAAATCCACCAGCCGTCTGCACAAGATAGGGCTGTTAGTGAAGATAATAGGCAATGGGAGGATAGAAAAGAGAGCAACATACATATTGGAGTCGAGCGGCAAGCGTAGCTTCTCCCAACGCAAGCTGGAAGTAGGTTGCGGCGAATAGAGAGAACCCAATGACGAGGAGGAATAGAGCAGTAAAAAGACAGATGTTGGTCCGAATTGAACATATAGTATATACAAAGCTGATCATCGCCAAGGCAACGTAGTAGAACCCTAAAGTTATGGCTAGTTAGCGAATATGGCTTTCAGAAAAACTAACTGGGCCAGCACACCAAGAGTAGCGTGGTAAGATGGAGTTTGCATTCCTTCCAGTGCATCACCAGTGGACGAGTAGTGTAGCCCTGTTGCGAATATGGGCATGAGGCCAGTTCCATGGACGATCCAAAAGGTGCCTGGAGGGTGTCAGCTGTGAGACTCCATATAAATTGATATATCGGCGATGCATGCCATAGGTAAAGAACAAAGCGCAAGAAAACGTGTTCCCTATAATCCATTCCCCGATACCACCTAAGATTTGTATGAGTCCGCCGAAGAAAATGAATGCAGGCCTAATGTTTGTTAATATTAACAATTTAGAGGTTCAAGAGATTAGGATATACTCACAACATTGCGGCCCCACTTTCACCACTTCCCCTGATGCCCATAGTGATAAAAGCGTGGGGAGTGGCAGAGACCAGGAATCCGATTAGTGAAATTGGAGTAGGATTGCCTACTTGTTTACGCAAGTCACCTTTGACAGAGGGATGTTTAGGACTCAAGTAAAGCTTTTCGAAAGCATCCCGGGAGATGGGAAGAAATACACTCTCAGCTGTTCGAACTGGCCGAAGAGTGTCAATGTCATGTTTCTCACTGATATCACCACTCGACATGATGAAGGATGGAAAGTGGATGATGGTTTGAACTCTGGGATTGCTGCATTCGAAGCAAAGATAGGCCCACCTTGGACATATATATACCTAGTTCAATTGTGAGATTACCCGATATTCTCGCTATAAGCTACAGTATTATTGAACCTCCTTGGGTGAACAATACCGACATGTATGCCGGTCTAGCCATTATGGATCCGCTTTTTGCGGATACCGCGGGGAAAATGCGGGGGAAGCTGAATTTTGAGCTGCATTCAAGGCATTTGAATGGCTGAAAGCTGCATTAGACTAGTCGAATGTCGATAGTTGGCTCTTCCCCTTATTTAGAAGACGCTCCACAGCAGGGGTCATGAATCCCGCCATGTGTTCTTGATACAGTGGCCTTATAGGTTGCAAAAAAGTCGGTTGAAGAAGCCCATTATTTCTATGAATATACACAAGAGCAATTGCTTTCCTTTTCTGCATGAGAATACCATGCCTTTCCCTAATAAGACTGTCGAGACTCGAGCCGAGTGGTGGCAAGATATGGAGCGGAAATGAACCGCGGTATTCCAGTGGATCAGCAATTGTTGAAGAGTGCAACCTCCCCGAGCCCCAGGTACTGCCCATTACACCAGATACAGCGCCGACAGTGATACACTAGCCCTTGATGTCCCAGACTGTTTATGCCATACGGGCCTTTTGGTGTGGAGCTTCCATGTCGGTAGTTGAGGGCGGGTTCATCCCTATTTGCGCTCTTATATAAGCTTTAATATTAAACCCGGCTCTTTTCATCTATTGAAACCCAAAATCTCATGGGCCTTCTCCTAATACGGTCGTGTCCGGTTAGTGCGGGATCATGGAAGTCAACCTATCTACGAACATCCCGCTCAACCATAGGCGTTCCCTTCAGCCGAAACCATCTCTTTCAACCTTCAACGTTTCTATTATTACAGATGCATTTAAGCATACTGTATTAAACGTTTGCTGGGGTCAAAAATTCCTGCAATGACCACAAAATCCCGTAGTCATCACGTTGAGCATAGTGTGTCGGATTCCCTATTGGTGATCAGATTTGCCCTGTACAGCCATTAATAATGCACAGATCCAACGTAGCGAAAGGGTCGTACTCGAGGCTCGTCGATATATATGATTTTTTAGCCCCGAACTGCGAGCTTGACGATAATCAAGCGAGTTTAAGTACGGATTGAACTTCCGCTGTAGCTTTCCGCCACAGTAGGTTCCCAGCGGAATGGGAGCGGAATGGGAGCGGAAAAGGGCGGATCAGCGGGTCGGGAACGCGAGATATATCCCATTCTTTCCTATCGTTCATGCTAAGATACTACTTCTATAGTTTCTTTCCCCGCTCTATCATTGCCCGTGAAATACCGTTGTTCCATAATCGTGAATAAGCGCCGTGCTCTAATGGAGAGCAAGTCCTCATTGATTGTCGTTCTCCCCCAAAGAAATCTTGGCAAGTACCGTTGCTTATTCATGTATTTGGGGTTCTAAACTGGAAGACCCTAGGCTGTTCTTGTTGCCATTGGCAAGGTCTATGGTTGAAGTGATATACGATGCGTTGCAACTGTCGCTTAACCATTAGTGCCTAATGAGTTGCCCTGCGCTAATAGTATGCATTCTATGGTAAGACTTGAGTTCGATTGAGCCATCGCCCCTGCAGTTGCTCTAAAAGCTGCGCAAGACACCCAGTCTTATTTGGTGGTGTAATCCCCGAAGCTTGGTAAGATAAATTCACTTCCTAGCTTTCTTGCGTTGGATATTAGAGAAGCTCATCGAGGGGAGTCTTCACGGGTAACCTGATAGTTTTAAGTCGAATTTCTTCGTGCCTAGAGCGTATTTATGAGGTGTAAAGGCATATTCCAGAGAGTCATAATGTTCTAGCTTCTGCTATGTCTTGATTCAACCTGAATCGCGGCTACAACAACCATGGCGCCCGTCTCAACCAGAAATCCCACTGGATTATTCTATATTGAACTCATGTGTCGTCCGGAGGCGTTTTGGGACCGAGCCATAATAATCTTGTCGGTAGCTTGTCATCTCCAGACGTTTATGAGTGGGGTTTCTATGAGGATCTAATTGTCCATAACCTGGTCATAACCTGGCAAGGTAAAACAGAAAGCCTTAACGGGTGGGGAGCGGCGAATTTATGGACAGTATCTGGGGAAACACTAGTAAGCATATGGTGGGGCGTCACGCAGACAGCCAGACTAATAACATAACGACATGAGGCTAGACATGATTAACGATACTTGAATTAGGGCAGCGCAAGGCAGCACAGCACCCCTAGTAAAAGTGGCTGTGCTGTTAAATAAATTCATGCAAAGGTTCTTGGCAACACGAAACTAAATCCCCCGCCATTCCCTTCATGATCACATTTCCACCAGCAGTTAACTCACAGGACCAGCATGGATAATCTACCATCACTTGTCCTGCATAATATATGTAGCCTTGTTAGTAATTTCAGATATCCTGCTGAGTGTCTGATCCAATATGATCTAACAATGTATACTTATAGATCTGGGAAGACAGTCCTCGAACAATACACATATTGTCTCAAGTGAACAGCACTTGCTACCATGCAGCTGTGCCCTTCATATATTCCCGATTGTCCTTGCAACTCACAACTAGCCAGCGACTGCGAAGTACTGTTGACGAATTGGTGAGCCATCCACTCCGGCAACAATACCTCACGTTCGCGCGACGGCTAGACCTAGAAGGGCAGATATTCCGCCAACCAATCGACTCTGACGAGGAAAAGAAGCTACTGGAGCTCGAAGCTAACTACTGGGATGAATTCGCAACTCGAAAAACCGATATATGTTCAGCATCAGAGCTTGAGCCGGCGTATAATGAACTTTTCAGAAACGACGGCAGCGAGGAGCTACGGTACTACGAAAGTAAGACTAGTCCATCATGGTCACCGCTCGAGACACTGGTGACCAAGTTCCAGCACTTAGTCGAGTTGAATTATTCTTGTATCAACCCTTTCCCTCCAGCATTACTGCAAGCGCTGCATCAATATCACCCGTTGTGTAAACTGAATCTGAACTCTTTCAGGTTCCGCAGCTTGAACGATCCGGAGCTTGATCCCTATGAACGAGATATAATCTGCTCCCCATGCTTACACGGTATCACTATCCGGCATGTCTCAACGAAGGGCGGCAGCCTAGGAGATTATAATGAAGAAGCTGCAAGAGAGATAGTTAGGCTCGCACCTAACCTACGCCGGATTAGGTTGGAGCGATGCACGCACTTCATAACTGAACATAGGGATGTCCGTGAGCCGGGCGAAGGGCATTGGAACGGCTTTGTCCCTCCGATACAGCCGGCGAAAGGCATGCAAAAGGGCAATCTGACTTGTCTCACGATAGCAGGAGTAAAGGTCGGCATGAATGAAGACATGCTGGAGAAATGGAGTAAGGCGACGGATTTCTCCAACCTGCAATCCTTAACGATGAACTATGTTTTCAGTCCTGGTACCTTCTTCAAGGCGATGGAAATAGGAGCATTCAAATCGCTCCAGAAGCTAGCCATCCGCCTTGGAGTGCCATGCACGACCGAGGACGAGAGACTCCCAACGGGAATATTCTTCGAGAGCCTTCCGCCACTGAAGACCCTGCGTCTGTGGGGTGTTATGAACATGCCCTTACTCCAGACCGTCCTGAAGCGTCATGGGCCTTCCCTTCAAGAGCTCAAGGTGCACCCGCGGAAGGTTATGTTAAATCTCTTCAACGTTATCGACTCTATGTCCCTCACGTCTTCTGAGATCTCGCAGATTGGCGAGAGCTGTCCTCTCGTTGAACAACTTGACTTGATCATCACTCGTTCAAGAGGGAATCGCAGTGAAACAGCCTGTTATGAAGCTTTAGGCAGGTTCCGGTCCTTGAAGCAGGTGTCTATTTCTCTATACTACTCCATGGAGCCTTTAAAAAGACTCGAGGACTTTGACGAACCTTTGGATGACTACGATAAAATGGCATACAATCGAGCCTGCGGAAACAGAAGTGACGTCCACGTGCAAGGATCTGAAGTCGAGCAAGGACCTCAGATAGACATTTGCACCGTCCATGTACGTGACGCTTTTATCAACGCTGCAGTAGATGTAAAACTGAGTCGCGACATTTGGAATACGATTATATCCTGCCAACCACCCGCCGCCACTCTTCAGAGATTGATAGTGCACCCACACATACTCTGCGTAGACGGAACCTCATACGCAGTGGCGCATAAAGTTACACACATGGCTCAGCGGATAAGAGTTGACTGGAAGGGCATTGGCAATGAACTGGATATGACTGAGATCGGACGAGAGATACGAGAGCGGAGTGATGCACAACAGAGAAAGTACGAGGCTGAAATGTTGGGGAGGTGGGGTCAACTAAAGGGCGCGCGCCTTGTCGACAAGACAATCATGAGTAGAATATGGCCTGAGCTGTGCGATAATCAGGATTGGCGC
Source organism: Aspergillus alliaceus (assembly GCF_009176365.1). Lineage (NCBI taxonomy): Eukaryota > Fungi > Ascomycota > Eurotiomycetes > Eurotiales > Aspergillaceae > Aspergillus > Aspergillus alliaceus. The sequence goes on from NW_022474710.1 coordinate 393,282, forward strand.
GATAGTTGGTGTAGTCTTCCTCTGGATAGGTCTGCTTAAAGTCTTGTGTGCAATAAATCCTCGCAATTTAACGCTGACCCTGAATTAAATCAGCTCTATGGAGGTTCTATGGTCCTGTATTGTTAATGGTGTTTATGAATAGAACCGGTAAAAGGAATTGCATATATATTGGTCTCCGTTTTGATAAAATACTAGATTAGGAATGTCGCGCTACCAGTGCCTTCAAAAAACTCGAAATAAAATAAGTGAACCTATCCATTATATCTATAGTTTAGGTCTCTTTCAGCTATATATACTGTGTTTAAGACGTGACTATCAACTAGAGCAAGGCTCGATAACCACATTAAACACCGTCGGCAGGCCACTCAACTGTCCGACAGAAGCGGAACAGCTCTCGTGATTACTCAAATCTCGAAATCTCAGTCAGTCGCTATAGCATTGAATGTTGTAAGGCTAGATTCTGCCTGGGAATTATGTAGCTTCATTCCACCAACTCTAGGTCAAAACTGGCTGGGCTCTCATGATACAGCCAATGAAGACGGCATACTCACTGGTACTCATATGAGGAGTCTTTGCTAGTACCTTCCGTCAGAGAGGAGCCAAATATCCCGACTGGTTGGAAACTAGCAACTAGAAATGGGTGGCCGGGACTACATTCGTAGCCTATTAACCAGAGTTTTATCGATACTTGGTCGCGAGCCAGGGGGTCATGCTAATCCCTACATACTAATACCAACAATCACCATTTTCGGTAACAGGGGATTGAAAAGACATTTCCTTTTAGTCGGCGGCAGGGTTGATCCCCCGATGATCTGGCGCTTGCGGATGCCCATACGGGATCATCACGGCGATATAAACCATGCATGTATGGGATCAAATTCGAGGCTCTATATAACCATCCCACTATCTTTTGTTACGGAATTAGATAACCTAGAGAGCTGCCTCTCTCCGTTGATGATAAGTCTACTATCTTGAGGTTAAGGTTACAATGGATACCACAACTGCTACCGATCCATCCACTTTAGTGGATCCTGGTACGCTGAGGACAAAATTCGCCCTGGCAATGAGACTTGACCGAAATCTCTTTTGCGTGTCCACTACACTTCTCCGGCCTGAAAAACTAGATTCAAACGAAGCTCGTGAATTGTCCCTCAACTTGTTGGCGAAGCGGAAGATCTTCACGGACAAGTTGCTTGAAATGTTGAAAATCGCCGAGGCCCAGTAGGGCAGACTTAGCGAAGAGCAGGCGGAGGTTTTCATTCCAGAAGCCCTGAAAACATTCAGCTGGCAACAAGTTGCGGCAGCCACCTTTTGCTCTATACGACTTTCTAAAAGCCGAGCATCCATTTTTGGCCGACAATGCTTGTTTTCAGAGTGCTCATTTCAACCACCTAACGCCCCGCACTCTGGACATCACGGCTGCTCAGACACGAATGCAAGGTGCAGGTATGGCTGTCAAATCACGATTCGAGGGCCCGCTATTGCGTAAATGTTCTATCTTACTGCGGCAGGCAAGTTTTCTTGCGCTCGAGGAGCCTGTCAGTTTTCCGAGAGGCCAGGCAGAGAAGGACACAACAGAATGCTCAACTCTAGTGGAGGGGAGTCATAAAGCGCCCTTTGGCGAAATTGAGGAACGCGGGGCCGTGGTCACGGCGAAGGAACGAGGGTCGTATGACCAACTTTTAAACGAGGCCATGACAAAAGTCATTACTGGGGTGGGATCAGACCAGAGACCGTTGATGCCCTGATGACAGACGGCTTTCAGAAATTTCCAGATGGCTGGGATGACCTGATGGATCAAGGATCGATCTACTTCCAGTTCCAAATTGCAAAGGAGCCCAAAGAAAGACCCATTTTACGAAAAGGTAACCAGACATTACCCGAGCAACTGATTACCGAAGGCGTGGTCGAAGTCTTTCCGATCACTTATGAAGACTTTTGCCCTTCTCGGCTGCCGGCATCTTTCAATCAAATTTGAAGTCAAATATAGATGATACTCTCCCGGCGCTGAGAAAGACATTGCCAGACAAGTAGAGGGCTAAAACGGCTATTGGAGGAGGTCTGCTTGGTGCAGATGGCTTACGCGCAATTGCCCAAAAGCAGAGTAAGGAGGCCATTGTTCTACATTTAGGCTTGAAGATTGAGGACCGAGTTAGACAGATTCAGAGGGCACTTCACCCCGTCCGGGTGGATCCGATAGTTCAAATTCGCAACTGTATTGTGTGATTGCATGGTCTTGCGAGCCAGCGCTAAACGCTGCTCTGGTTATCGCGTTTTGGAGAACCCCATGTCCGGCGCATCAGAACTCTAGGCTTTCTCTAAGTATATTTGCAAATCTTTGCTGCTTTTTGAATAGGTTCAAGAGATTCAATCTTTAGAACACCAAGTGTAGTGACAGGGAGCCCACCATCGATGGCGGTTGAGGCCGGTTATCATCAGTAATGGATGGTAGATCTTCCGCAATAATAAAACATTTCGGCTAAGAGAGTTTGTCTGAGCGAGCTTTCACATCACACGCTTGTCCTGTAAAATGCACATTCGTGTTCCCTCATCAATCGGGCCCTCCCATAAAGCTGGAGATAATCCTTGAGTTTTACAGGATGAATTGAGAAATTCTATCGCTACTATCAGCTAGATACCCAAGTCCATAGAATAGAAACCCAATCCGAGTAGCAAAGTAATAGATGAGAGAGCTAGACACTATGCCTACGAGTAAAGTGACTTTGGGCTTCAAATACTGCCTGGGAAGAGACACCGACAAGCTGTTCATAGATATCGGGGTCTGTTGCGCCTTCCAGGCCAAAGAGCACGACTTGACTATTCATATTTAAGCTTAATTTTTAAGCTTAATTTCTCACGGAGGCGAGAGCCTCTGCTGGCTAGTAGCATGACACCCATGGTCGCGGCGGACGACTCTCCGCAAACGACAGGAATATCACGCTTGAAAATTGCTTCATTCCTTCTACTGCCACCGAGTCTGACACGGCAAGAAAAATCTCTCGTAAGCCAAGACAGGATCTTCCAAGCAGCCGGCGATGGGGTGCGGCAAGCAGTCCGAAGATTTTGCTTTGTGACTGGCATATTTTGCTCTTCTTAGAGCTCTGCAAGAGACAGCCCGCCTCCGAAGGCTCAACTACAATAAATCAGGGTAACTTCATTGATATGCATTTCCGGTTCTTCTGTAGCTCTTGAATCCGCATGAAGAACCCAAGGAAAATTGCTGCAGCAATGCTTCCAACACGGCCGCAGACGAGACATGGGTGATCTCATTTACAGCTGGGAGCCTGTTGAGTGCCTCTTCGACCACCGCCACGTAGGCATTCATAACGTCTTGTGGAATACCACTATCAAAATCACTCCAAGAGGTACTACTGACAAAATGCCAGCCATTCATGCGAGCATCTGCCTTGGCTCTCTCCACAGACGCTTCGTATTTGCCGTTGGCATGAATCACAGCAAGCCCTAACCCCTTCATCCAACTAGCACGTCCAACGCTCACATGGTTGTGAATATAGTCGATAAATCGACAACCGAAGATCTTTGCACCGTAGGAAAAGCCCTTTGTCCTAATTTCCATCTATAGCGACACATACTGTGACACTTTGGGTGATGTAACGGTATTTGTCGGTGCGCAGTTCACAGGATGTAGGTAGTACACCAATCTGCGAGAAGATTTCGTCAACTAAGAGTTTGTAGATCGCGTATGGTGCTCCGAGCGCCTTGAATGAGGCCAGGGATGTGCCGAACCGTTCGCTCTCATCTTTGAGGAAGAGCTGTTGATGTCCATCTGCCTCGTAAAGTTTGGCAGCAATCGGAGTAGCTAGGGTTCGTATTCGGGCCAACTGCAGATTTCTTCCATCGCATCGGTCCAATTCTTGGGTTTGCAACGCAGACCGCGACATTTAACTCGGGATCTTTATCAAGGCGCCTATCATTGATGGTAAGGGTATTTAATAGTCCATGGCGCCCAGATGGATAGTATGAAAAGTTAGAGGTCCGGAAATTGGATTCCTCGAACTGCGTAACGAAAGAATGGGTTGTGTCAAAACACCTGCAAATCTAGCCCGCATTCTAAAGAAATGGAAGAGCATTTCCAGTGAGGGAGCGAGACGGTCACCTCGGCCCTGTTTAATGACATGTTGGAGAAGAACAACGACCCACGTTTGGGATAGGTACATTCGTCCTCGCAGCTCAGTTGCGAACAAGCTTGGCAGGGCCGTCCACCAGGGCATTTCATCTTTCTTACGTGGCATTTTCGATATCTTAAAACCTATGTTTAATTATCCCGATGAAGAGAACGGATGTGAAGGTGTGTACGCTATGGATTTCGCCCTCAATCGGCGCAGATACATTTTCACGGCCAGATCTAAGAATTTGTTTCGGTGGTATTTCTTAATCTTGCTGGATGATCGCATAATTGGGGGCTTTGCGACTACCAGGAGAACATTGAGGATGATGTTTGAGAAGGAAGAGGAGGAAAGCTGGCCAGCAAATCAGTAATTTAGATTCTTTCCGAAGCTTTGCACGGTCAGAAACCGTCATTAGTACTTTAAATTCATCTTCAGCAAAGCCTATATTTTCGATGCCCCATATTTGACAGATGCACGACTGTCATAGCTAGTTTCACCTACTCGAAGATAGACTTATGGTATAGATTTTCATAGCATTGTTGTTGGGCAACGGTTCTTCATGACCTATCATGTAAATCAAATTTAGTTAGGCTATTTAACGAAAATGAAGGGAGGTTTGTATATATCTTTCTTCTTTTAGGTACTCATTTATAAGATTGGAAACCTGAAATTATACTATACATCTCAGATCTCTGGTAGTCCTGCGACCTAAAGACATTAGCTGTCAGAATTGGAGACAAGGTACGAGCACAATATAACACCGGAAGTGTTCCTCAATCATGATTCGCACTTTTACTCCCCCTTCCCTTTCAAGCTTCTTGACCGTGGGTATAATATTTGCTGTGTGGCTACAGCGCATACTTAAACAGGTCGAAGGATGATAGACATTTCCAAACTCAGTAATTCCGACATCGGGATGCCGAGAAGGGAAACCCTACTGATGCTCGGGATTCAACGTGGCGTGTCAGAATCTTCCCTTAGCCTTTATTGTCGGGCTTAAAAAGTCAACCCATATGCTAAATTTCGGGTAAAGGCAGGAAGCAACCCTCTGCCCTACTTTTGAGAGTACATCATGGCCCGCCGGTGATCGGCAATATGTTTTGCTTTGGAAACATAGTTCATCAATCAATAGAGATGGCTGGATGGAAATATGTACTAGTAAATTAAGAGAAACCTATCATGCCCGTCATGAAAGAGAATATCTATAACAGGGGAAACTCTACAAACTGAAGGAAAATAGACAAAAACAGTTGCAAGAAAGAATAGTCCGTAAACCCTCAAGTAACATGCTCCTTCTCCTCCTCCTTTGGAATTCTCACCCAGACAACTGTCACCAGCGCAGCTAGCAACTGACATGCCAATGCAAACCACCAAATAGCCCGAAGCCCAGTCAGGCCAATATCACCACCTGGGCCCTGATCAACCTTTGTCCCGATTGCATCCGCGATACTGGTAATAATTGCGGAGGAGAGATTCTGGTTCGTCACCAACAGACTCGCTGCGCTTCCTTGATATGATCGAGGCACATTGCTCGTAATGAAGATAGAGGCAGCTGCGAAAGCCATATCCGGTCCAAATGTCACGAGGGCTACTCCGGGAAAAGACAGGGCCCAATACGTTGTGTTTGCAGTTTGCGGAAGGAAGAAGGCTGGCCCGAGGGTAAAGGCAAACATGGAAACGATATAGATATAATGACCGGGAACCAAATGCAGGATGCGACTGACGATGAAAGTGGCGACGATACCGACAACCGCATTAGGGATATTGTACAATGCCACTGCAATCGGCGTAGCATGCTGAATTCTCAGCCAAAACTGGATGGCGTAGAACTGCCACGCGCCAAAAAATGAGCCGAAGCCTAGAAAGTAGGCAATCATAAGTGGAGTAAACCCCTTCGTCCGCCATAAGCGACTGGGAATTAACGGCCGTGCCACATATCGTTCCGCGATGAATAGGCAAATCAGAAAGACAATACCTAGCGCAACAAGAACACAAGTGTATACCGACCACTCCGTGACTGACCCTTGGGTTAAGCCGAAAAGGAGACAGACACAGCCCGCAACGGCAAACAAAGCCCCGATATAGTCAAACTGGCGCAGAGATGGCGCTTCTGCACCTTCTGTATCGGCGACTGGGCGAAGAGCAGGAATCGAGAAGAACGAAGCGACGGCACACAGCCCAGTGATAATGGCATTCACACCGAAGATCCAAGGAAGGTTTCCGTGGAGAAGGCCGCCTTCAATAGCCCCTAAGCTGAAGCCCAGCGGAGCGGTAGCGCTGATGGCAGCAAAGACGCGATTCTTGCGAATACCAGGGCTATAGAGGCGTCCAAGAACACTCATTGACCCTGAGACCAAGACACCAATGGCGAGTCCTTGCATTGCTCTCACAATAAAAAACAAGACCTCCCGCGAGGGATCAAGAGAAAAGGCTCCCACAATATTCCAGAGGGTAAGCCATGCAAATGCGCCGACAATGGCGATCCGAGGGGGCGTCAAATCCAGCAGGGAGCCCGAAACGACGACTGAGACTCCGTTGGAGCAAGCATAAGCGCCGACGAGCCATGGGAGCGAGGTATTCCCGATACCTAGAGCCTTTTTAAGCTCGAGTTGCACTACTAACATATTCCCTAGCAAGAATGAGAAGAGCATTAGACCTGCAGAACAAACAAGGACGAGAAGAATCTCTGCTGTAAGACTCGCTATCTCAGGAGGACGCCCTTGCGACGGCTTGGGAGGCGGCGATGCCGACTCATCTGCCAGATCACGGCCGCGGATGGCAGATGGCTTCCGATTATGCAATCCACCGTTGTCTGCGAGTCGGCCTCTCCTCTCCTCTAGCTCATACTCATCTCCGCTGCCAGCTGCCTGGGCGACCGTGGTCGGTAGCTTCTTCAGAAGATCCTCACTGTTAACAGGTTTAGGTCCCAATAGCGGGTCTGGGGTTTGTGCGCCCGTGGCTGGAGTGGAGGCTGCTCTATAGTTAAATGAGAACGATGACCTAGTCGACAGCGGAGCAGAATCAAAGCCATCCTGGCTGATAGTTGCGCCAGTTGAATCATTCACATTAACGACAGGTGTCGAGTTTGATGGCTCTTGTTGCTCTGGTTGCATCTTGACGGCTACACCTCCATGAAGTGGAGGTCGATAATGATCCGGTTTCTTTAATATTTTAACTCTTCTCGGCGACTCGTACACAAATAACCAAAGACGATGCGGACATTCTTTTCTTGTGCTGTATGGAAAATTTCTAGACAGTATGACAGAAGCAACGCCGCCGTAGCTACTCTACAAAGGGGCTTATATGTCTTTATCGGAAACCAGAATCCAGGGCATATGATAAAGCACCACTAGGTGCCGTGGCAAAGGTGTAGAAGATCCACCAGCTGATAAGATTTTGAAGATTTTTGCATGGCGCGGTGGATCATCCGCGCCCTTACTGAGGGCTTGCGCGTATAGCATTTGCCAGTCTTTGAGAGGTAGGTGGGTCGGGCGATCCATTCAAAATCATGGTGTGGATCACGTCAATTGTGAATTCCGATCACTTGTCCAAGCGAATCCCTGGGTTCCAAATTATGGAGTCAACTACACAGTGAGCGGTCAGGTTTGTGTGTATATTAATGTAGACCTAGACCTGATCATTGGGTGAAGATCGCCTTAAAAAGGCAGTAACCCTATGTCAATATCATCCGACGGGGCCTTGGGCACGATCAGCAATAGTTAAATTGAATTTTACCATTCCAATTATCCGTTTATCCTGTTCCTGAGGGAAATTTGGACCTTTTGCCCTAATTTCTAGGCTTCAATTATGAAAAATAATGAAAGAGGGTTTGAGAATTTGCGTGGTTGGGTTTTCCACACAACTGAAGATTATCGACATCCTACATATAACGATCATCTGGCCCTTTCATTCACAATGCACATGAACGCAAATTATATGACCTGGTTTCATTCTTGCTTCATGGACGCGTACGCTACTCATTCAGAACAATCGTCCCAACGAAGTCCGAACGTATTACAAGCCTTCCCAGTCCTGTTTCTCCGAATTAATCAATTTCCTTGATATTTTGCTTCTTCCACTGTCTCGCCGGCGAACCTCCCCGTTTTTTTTCGCTACACTATTGCGCTGAAATTTCCATCTTATGCTTTCTTAGGATATTTCCAATTCCGGATGTATTCTGCATCAAGGCCGTTGTCGAATGCCTCTTGCTTAGCGGCTAGTTGTTGATTGATCAACTTTTCCCGCACATGGGACGCGGTGTTACCAAGAGATCCCACACGGTCGATGGCATCGATAGCAAGACTATAACGGTCCGTCTGATTCCGGACAGCTAGCTCAAATGGTGTATCGATATTGCCCTTTTCTTTGTACCCTCGTACATGCAAGTTGTGTTGTCCGGGTCGCTTGTAGGTAAGACGATGGATAAGCCAGGGGTATGAATGAAAATTGAAGATGATCGGCTTGTCATCGGTAAATACGGCTTTCCATTTCCTATCGGACATACCGTGCGGATGGTCTTTCTCATTTATGAGGCGGAACAAATCGACGACGTTGACGAATCGGACCTTCAGTTGAGGAAGATGTTCGTTCAGTAAAGCCGTTGCAGCGAGAGCCTCATGTGTGGGCACGTCACCGCATGCAGCCATCACAACATCGGGTTCATGGCCTTGATCGTTACTAGCCCAATCCCAGATTCCGAGTCCTTTAGTGCAATGTTCAATAGCTTCGTCCATGCTTAGGAATTGGATATGTTCTTGCTTATCGGCGACGATAACATTGACGTAGTTGACACTACGGAAACAGTGGTCCATGACTGAGAGAAGAGTGTTTCCATCAGGTGGCAGGTAGATCCGAACCACCTCAGGGCTCTTGTTTGCCACTACATCCAGGAATCCAGGGTCCTGGTGGGTGAAACCATTATGGTCCTGTCTCCAGACAGTAGCAGTCAGGAGAATATTGAGAGACGCGACCTTCGCGCGCCATTCTACTTCCAAACACTTCTCAATCCATTTGCAATGCTGATTGACCATGGAATCGATGACATGGATGAAAGGTTCGTAACTGTTCAACATACCATGTCGGCCGGACAGCACGTAGCCTTCCAGCCAACCCTCGCAGGTATGTTCACTGAGCATCTCCATTACCCTCCCTTCATAGGCCAAGTTCCCGCCATCCTTATCTTCCTCGAAGTAGTCGCCTAGCCAAACCTTTTTACCGGCTTTATAAATTTCCGCGAGCTTGTTCGACTCCGTTTCGTCAGGACCAAAGACGCGGAAGGTGGTCATGTTCTCTTTGACAACGTCCCTCAAATACTTCGACATGTTTGTCATACTACCGCGGACAGACACGCCGGGATCAATATCCTTGAGGGCGTAGTCCCTGAAATCTGGCAATTGGAGGGGTCTGCGAAGCATGCCGCCATTGCCGACGGGGTTGGCACTCATACGAGAATTTCCTTTGGGTGCGAGCCCTTTCAACTCGTCTATCAGCTTGCCATCTTGGTCAAAAAGCTCTTCTGGTTTGTAACTCTTCATCCACGATTCGAGAAGCTTCAAGTGGGCGGGGTTCGTCAAGACATCGGTGATCGGAATTTGATGTGAGCGCCAGTATCCTTCGAGCAACTTTCCGTCAACCTCTCTCGGAGCAGACCATCCTTTGGGACTCCGGAGGACGATCATCGGCCAACGGGGTCGGAATTCCTTCTTCGACTCCCTTGCTTGCTTCTGGATCTTTTTGATTTCCACAACACACTGCTCTAATGTGGCTGCCATGGCTTGATGCATGCTTTCCCTATCATGGCCTTCCACAAAATACGGCGTCCACCCGTAGCCAACGAACAAGGATCTTAGTTCGTCGTGGCTAATGCGAGCGAGCACAGTCGGGTTATTGATCTTGTATCCATTCAGATGCAGGACAGGGAGGACCGCACCATCGGTGCGTGGATTGAGGAACTTCGTGCTATGCCAACTAGTCGCAAGCGGCCCGGTTTCCGACTCTCCGTCTCCAACCATTGTTAACGTGATAAGATTGGGATGGTCGAAGACACTTCCGAAGGCGTGAGAGATCGAATATCCCAATTCTCCGCCTTCGTGAATCGAGCCCGGAGTCTCCGGAGTTGCGTGTGAGCCGATGCCTCCCGGAAATGAGAATTGCTTGAAGAACCTCTGCATGCCTTTTTCATCTTCGGATTTGTCCGGATACACCTCGGAATAGACTCCCTCTAGATATGACTGCGATAGAACAGCTGGGGCGCCATGACCAGGACCGGAAACGAAAAGAACATCCAAATCGTACTTCTTGATCAGCCGATTCATGTGAAGCCAGGTAAAGGACTGGCCAGCATCCGACCCCCAATGGCCTAGCAGGCGGGCTTTGAGATGCTCGACCTTGAGGGGCTCTTTGAGAAGGACATTGTCTCGCATATAGAGCATTCCCAAGCATAGGTACATGCTTGCGCGGAAGTATGCATCCATTTTGCGGACTTCCTCCGCATCCAGGGGTTGTCCCTTGACGGTGGAACGAGTACCTCCATATGCGCTGATATTATCGCTATCGGACTCTCCGGTGGGCGCCATTTTCAAGAGACTATGAAAGTCAGAACTTAAATTTTTCCTAAACCAAAGACAAAGTAGAAAAGTAAGTGGAGTGGTTTTACCCTAGTGGCATCGACTTCCAGTGCTGGTGAAGTCAATCTCCCCGTGTGAATTCATTTGAGGTTAATGGATGGATTTCCCCTTGAATACATGATCTTAAATACATAATGAGGGTGGCCTGACGTAGTCTACTCTTGTTGCTTGTTTTTTCGGAAGCTCAAGGATATCAAGTGAGAGTCAATGACGTGCCGCGTGTCATCCGGAAAGCTTCTGGACCCAGCCCTAACCCATGGAAAACATTCATAATATGTTATGCTTCTCGCATATTCTCACAAACTCTTTGCCTGTTGCATTAGGAGTCCCTTGCTGCACACTTTAGTTTAACTTCGATAAGTAACATCCTTACCTGACCAGTTGGGCCAGCCATTACCATAGAAAGGTGCACGTTCTCAGCGGTGGATGAGACTCCGCCCAGGTACAGGGTTTAAAATCGTAAAGTTGATATATTACCAGTATAATTGCCTGAAGAGATGCACAAATGGTTCTTTCCATATCAGATTACTACCAAAGGCAAATTAATCTCGACTCTTAAGCGTAAGATGTCGACTGTCTTGCCTACTAACAAATATTAGCCTCTAGCGACTCGGGTACGATTACCCGAGATCCTCATATCCACAAGATACAGACCAACCAAACGTTCCATCTAGGTGAGCGGAAGCGAAAATCCAACCCCCCGAGGACGTCCGCTACTCGCAGTTCCAACTGTTCCTAACAAACGGTGCCCAGTGCAAAGAGGTAGGTAGTGTACGACAACTTCCACTTTAAGGAGTCTTTGGGTGCTATGCTTCGTTTCCTGCCCCAATTAGGGTTCCCGAACGATTTGATAATCGTTCGGTATATAGTCCTGAGATAAAAGGTACAAGGGATCCGTTCTAGCTGGTTGATGGAGGAGACCTAGGGGCTCTCTTTCTCTTTCCTCGTTCTCTTTCCTCGCTTTTGCTTGGTATGTCAGCTCATGTACATCCTCCCTTCCTGTTTCCATCATTGCCCATACATGTCAGTGTTGACAGCGCCGCAAGGCTTCTTCAACAACCCAGGAACAACCTGACAAATTGCATCCGATTAGGATTATCATTCGAGTTCTTTCAGATCGGAGCGATCGCTAGGGAAACGATTTGACATCTCCTACATTACATCGCTAGCATGTATGTCGAATACATACCATGGTTCTACTATCACTCAGACGAATCTCTTAAGGTTATACCCTCCAAATAGTTCGGTGATTTGCATACTCCATACAATCTCGGGTACATGTACCCGAGTGTGAAAAAAATCATCTCGCAGCTTAAATAAAGAGGTATATGGAGATCCACAGCCGGAATTGGGGCGTAAATCAGTTGATCTCTACTCGCATTTCAAAGGGCCTCTAAGAATCAGTCACTATCTCAATTGATGCGTCACCTGTGGCCGTCGCGCACTATCTATCATAGTCCCCCCCGAACAGCAGTCTTGGCACTTCTCCAGCCGACAGTATTCAATTGCCAGACACGTTTTCACTTTTTTGGAAAACATAGAGCAAATTCCGGGATCTTAGTCAAAGATAATATGACTGAATCGACAAAGGCAGCTTCTCTGCGCTTTGTGGATGTAAGTATCCCACCAATGTCAGAAATTGGACTTAAAAAAAATCACCTCCCAAAAATTCGAGTCCGGGCTCATGGCGCAAACAGGTGGCCGTTACATACACCGCAGACCAATTTCAAGGAATCTATCGAGGCAAACAGTATCATGAATCAGATTTCGCAGAAGTTCTCAAACGTGCCAAAGAATATAGCTGCGAAAAGATCATGCTCACTACCATGACCCTTCCAGGAGCTCACGAGAACCTGAAAATTGCGAGAGAATTTCCAGAGATGTGCACAATGACCTTGGGTGTGCATCCGTATCATGCAGGCGAGATATACGCCGAAAATGACGGAAGCGAATACCTTCAAGACCTTCGCAAGCTTGGAGAAACTCTCCGAGCTGAGAATCCGTCGCCGCTGGTCGCCTTCGGAGAAGTCGGTCTCGACTACGAATATTTAGACCGCGCCGACAAAGAAACACAGCAGCGTGCTTTTCGTGATCAGTTGGATCTAGCTGTCGAAATGCAATTGCCTTTGTTCTTGCACGTGCGCGAGTCGTGCGCTGATTTTATCTCGATCATTCGGCCATATCTTTCCAAGTTGCCGCGCGGTGGGTTGGTGCATTCTTTCGCTGGGTCGAAGGAGGAGATGTTGCAATTGGTCGATCTAGGCTTTGATATCAGTGTTAATGGGGTTTGCTTTCGTACTGGGGATCAATTGGAGATGGTCCGCCATATTCCCTTAGACAAGCTGCAGCTCGAAACCGATGCACCGTGGTGCGAAATTCAGAGCAATGACGTGAAAATTGCCCCGTATCTCGCCGATGCAAGACCGCTGCCCCCGTCTCGCAAGCATAACAAGTTTGTCATGGGGCAGATGGTCAAGGCACGGAATGAGAGTTGTACGATCGAACGCGTGGCTCTGGTTGTGGCAGGCTTGAAGGGCATTTCACTTGAAGAGGTTTCATGGGCAGCATGGAATAATAGTGTACGAATGTTCGGGTTAGGTGTGCAGGCTCAGTGATCTAGAGATTGATTCCCCTTAGACATTGCTATAGAGTGTTCGATATAAAGTTTTATATACATATACCGGGTTCTTGTTCGGGCAGATCCCACGTTGGAATAGAAGGGTTACTTTCAGTCGTCAAAGATTTCTGTATCTTCATCTGTGCCTACGCAAGATAAACTCTAGATTTCTGTTCCTTTCATCATGACACCACTAGCGTGAGCCACCCAGGCTCCCACAACATCTTTGGGCGTATAAACCCCCTTCTTTCCCTCTTTCCGCCACCTCCATACCTCTTCACCATCTCCATCTCTAAGGGTTCGTCAATCATCAACAGCTTCATTGGCACTTATCGTCATTTCATCAACATATCTCCAAGCCTTGGATCATACTCCATACCCGCCTTAGGAATCTTGGCCGCAACAACGGTATAATTCCCCAACAATCTCAATCGAAAGCCCGCCTCGCAGTAAATGAAATAATACAGCCATTTCCGGCGAAACGCTTCAACCTCTCTATCAGAGGCATCAAGCTGTGCATCCCGAAACGCTGCTTCAACCTGGCCCCAATTCCGGAGAAAGTTATCTCGCCATGCAAATAGACTCTTTCCATAATGCGGTCCGATATTCATAACGGAGGTGGCTTCTAACTCCGCCTTCGATCCCTTGTGAATAGCGTCCAGCAGGGCGTGTATAGAGGAAGGCAACCTCCTGGGAAATTATACCTGTCGATAAGAGTTGGTACGCTAGATCTAGACTGATGCATCTGTGACACGGCCTAAGGCTCAGAGAGATATACTACCCACGGAGAAATCAAAATACGAACCTTATTCGTCCTCGTAATTCCATCAATGACCATAACACCATGACTGGGATGCAGCAGGGAAGAGATAACGCGGAAATACTCATCCAGGTATTCTGCACCGACATGCTCAAACATCCCAATCGAAATAATACGATCGTAGTATCCCCCATTGCCCTCAGGCCCAGTTGCGATTGATCCTCCAGGCCAGGCTCTTGGATCCCTTTCTCGGCGATCCTCTTCTGGTCGTCGGATAGGGTCAAGGATGTGGTGATTCAACGATATCTGTGCTTTCTGTATTAGAAGCTGGACTTTTTTCTTTTGCGCTGTTTCCAGAGTCTCGGTGGGGTCGCCACTCCAGTGAGCGCAGGAGTAATTCATATCTGAAGAAAAGAAAATTGGCGAATAGTTCGTCGGAATCGTCGTAATGGGAGGAGATATATCGACGGGCATTTTGAGGGTCATTTGAGGGTCGTAGAAGCATGGTCAGTCGGGGGAGACTTTGCACGAGGAAATTTCCACTGCCGAGTTGTGTTTTGTTCTTGATGTATGTCTATCCTTATTACATGGAGTTCCAATCGATGAGATGTTATAGCCTTATGGTAAACGTGATATACATCGAACAGGCTGCTGAGGCTGTCGCAGTCGACCTCCTGGAACATATATGCTTCTGCGAATCCCTACATACTAGTATCAGAGATGCGTCGCTACACCTTCTTGCGGATCACTCACGAGATCAAAACAAACATGCGCAGATCCTTCTCCATGCATCGACATCTCTCACGACAATGGTGACAGCCGGCTTATTCTCATCGCCGAATTCAACTACTTAGGGCGGGTCTTTGTACTTGGAGATGATCTTCAGCTGTCTGATGGAAATGTTTCCCAGCGCGAAAAGGGTTAATTTCTGAGCACAGGTACACAACAAGTTAGACAATGGCGATCATACTGAAAGAAATCTCGAAATAATAAGGGCAAAGGTCAGATAACTGATTAATTCTTAATACCGGGGCTTTAATATATTTCTATGTTCTGCATTCTTCAACGCTATATTCTCTCCTCACCCCATGATGACTGATCACGACTGACTGCAAGCGCAAGTTTCCGATAGCGTATGCATGCATACTAAAGTCTTTATTGGATTTTTTTATTCCACTAGCCTCAATGTCACTCTGAGTGGTGCAATGGGGTAACATCCTTGAAAATATGTTTCAATAATTTTCCAGATATCTGGACGGTTGTATATTTGTAGTGATGAATCCAGTATATTTAACTTCTAGGATCAAAAAATACGTCAATAGGAAACACCAGAGATATCCCTCAGTGTGTTTTGAGCAATTTTCTCATGAATTACTGTATAGGGAATCCAATTATATCCATGCCTACAAGTTTTCCCTCTCAAATTTTGATAGCTCACCTGCAAGCCAAAAAGTTCTACTGTACACGGTAAGCCGACTCAAATTACCTTTCCCAGCATAGCGGTCTCTTGGGGTGACGCTAGTCTCCAAAAGGCAGGCTTCGATTGGAATCCGCGGAATTATTAATCCCAGCACTGATGACTCATCCCATGTATAACTCGGCACTATATTAACTATATCATATCCAATGCGATAAGCTCCAACTCCCATCACAACACCCTCCACACATACTATACCACTAGTGCATCTCGAGACGCAGAACATCCAGCATGACAGACCCAGACCTAACCCTAACAATCCACCACCAAAGCACCCAGCACACCCTCACCCTCCCGTCAACCGCAACACTCCAAGACCTCACCAACCACCTCGCAACAACCCTCCACATCCCACCGGAAACCCAGAAGCTCCTCATCGCCCCAAAACCCGGCATGCAAAAGCACCCCTTCCCCGCAACCCCCCTCACAACCCTCCCACTCACCTCCCCGAAATTCAAAATCACCCTCCTCGGCACCCCGACCGAAGAAATCCGATCCCTCCACGCCCAATCCGAAGAAACCGCCCGCCGCGCCTCATCCCGCGCCGCCGCCCTCGCAGCAGCCTCGAAACACAAACCCGCCCGAACACCCTCAGGAATCCACACTCTCTCCTCCTCCTCAAACAACTACACCTTCCACCGCCTCCTCCCGCTCTCATACCTCCCGCGCCCAGAGCGCTCCCTAGACTTCCTCAAGCGCCTCCGCGACGATCCAGGGATCAAGGCCGCGATGGCGAAGCACAAGTTCTCCGTCCCGCTGTTGACGGAGATGAACCCCGCTGAGCATACGACGATGGAGTCGCGGACGCTGGGCCTCAATCGGAACAAGGGGGAGGTGATTGAGTTGCGGTTGCGGACGGATGCATACGACGGCTATCGGGATTATCGGACGATACGGAAGACGCTGTGTCATGAGCTGGCGCATTGCGTGCATAGTGAGCACGATCGGGACTTTTGGGATTTGACCGCGCAGATTGAACGGGAGGTTGAGAGGGCGGATTGGAAACATGGTGGGCAGAGGTTGACGGGGCAGGACTTTTATGTTCCGGATGACTGGGAGGCGGAGAGGGGGAGGGAGGTTGTTGATGAGTGTGGGTGGACTGGCGGGGAGTTTGTGCTGGGAGGGTTGAAGGAGGATGAGGTTGGGAGGAGGGCTGGGGCGCAGGGCGTTGAGGGGAGGAGGGAGGTTTTGGCGAGAGCTGCCGAGGAGAGGATGAGGAAGAAGAGGGAGGAGGAAGGGAATGAGAGTGGTAATTGATGGGGGATTTTGGGTTTAGGGTGGGTCGTATTGTATATATGTTTAATCATACAAGATATGAGTTGATGATAATGAAGACATGACTGCATTAGAGCTATTTCCTACATGGTTTTTGATATGTATAGCTTGCGCCAGGTACAGGATGGCCAGGAAGGTCTTATATAAACAATCTATACCTGCTCGTTGACGAACAGGCCCGCCATGCCCTGTCCGGTACCAATGCACATACTCGTCACCAGTACCTTCTTCTTGGTGCGTCTCGCCTCGCTCAGAACGGTGCAGATCTGTCGAGCACCGGTGGCGCCCAGGGGGTGGCCGAGTGCAATGGCACCACCCCGGGGGTTAACCTTGGCATGGTCCAAACCGAGGTTTTGCAGACAGTAAACAGCCATGGAGGCGAAGGCCTCGTTGATCTCGTAGATGTCGATGTCATCCTTGCTCAAGTTGTACTTGGAGAGCAGCTTGGGGATAGCAGCGGTAGGGCCGATACCCATGATGCGGGGAGGAACACCCGCCACGGTGGCGCCGCAGAATTTGGCCAGGATAGGCTGGTTGAGCTCAATGGCCTTGGAGCGGCGCATGAGGAGGATAGCAGCAGCTTCATCATATCAGCATCGAACTGTAAGGTCAAGAGTAAGTGAACTCACCGCCGTCCGTGACCTGGCTGGAGTTACCACCCGTGCTCCGGTTTCCAAACTTAGGGAAAGCAGGCCGGATCTTGCCCAGGGACTCAGCCGTCGTGCCATACCGGACACCCTCATCCTTGGTCAAAGTAACCTGCTTGACCTCGCCCGTCTTAGGATCCTTCACCTTGGTGGTGATGGGAACGATCTCGTCATCAAACCAGCCCGCCTTCTGGGCCGCTTCCGCGCGGCGGTACGACTCGGCGGCATACTTGTCCTGGGTCTCACGGCTGATGTTGAAGTCCGATCCGACGTTCTCGGATGTCTGACCCATGGGCTGCAGGCAATCGGCCGACTCCTGGTTCTTGAGGATCTCTTCGTGGAAAGGCTTCACTGCGTCACCACCCGCGGACATCAGTTCAGCACCGACGGCGACACCGATGTCGATTTGACCCAATGTGATCTGGTTGGCAATGTCCTGAACGGCCTTGAGGCCGGAGGAGCAGAACCGGTTGACGGAAGAGGCACCAGATGTGTTAGGGATTCCGGCCGCAAGGGAGGCGGCACGGAGGATATAGGGGGCCTTGCCATCGTTCACCTTGACACTGTTAGTACGACTTCCGTGGTCTCAAGTCTGGAAAGGGTAAGTAAGAAGCGTACATTACCCAGGCAGACGTCCTCAATCAGAGCAGGGTCGACCTTGGACTTCTCCACCAACTCCTTCAACAAAGCGTAGATCAGGTAGTCCAGTTCTGTGTCCTTGAATCCACCCTTGACGGCTTTAGTCAACGGCGTGCGCAGTGCGAGTGTGATAACGACATCGTCTGGGTTCTTCTGGGTGCTATTCGAGTCAGCATACGTCTCCCATGTGATATAGATGAGAACCTACATGGCGGAGAGACCATTGCTTCCCCCCTTGAGGTGACTGAGAATGGAATTCAAACGATCTGTGGCCATTGTGGGTGTTATGAGTCTATCCAGACGACGTTAGTAACTTCAAACTTCCACGGTTTGGCCCGGTAACAGCCAATGATAAGAGCAACGCGGGAAAGCCCGATCATTAAGTAGCAGGGAGGTATATGCGGGGAAGGACAGTGTGTCCAGACCGCTGATTTTGTGAGGGGAGATAGAAATTACATAGCGTCACTTACCAATATTCTGATTAACTCCGGTGAGGGAAAGTAGAGGAGGCGAGTCTTGGAGGGACAGAGAGTACTGATATAGGAGGGAGGAGAGTGAGTTTCCAGCGGCAACCGAGGAACAGCCGAGGCTCATTTTGCTTTCCCCATATTACCAAAACTAAACTTAGATCCGGCAATATTTCATTAATAATCGCCAAGCTCTTTTGCTTCAAAAATCAAAGCTTGTACTAATTTCTACAAAACCATGTGAAATCGCAGCGAAATGAGCATAAATCGACAAAACTCCGAGACACCACTCCCGTCCTATCACGCCTCCAAGCAAAACCCGTCCGAGTATCTGAATTATTATATACAAATTCGCTCCCTACAAGCGATGTTGTAATTCTTCATTGCTGACTACGCTGCCCACCTCCGACCAGCTGGCTGGAGTGGCGACTCCGTGTGTCGACCGTCCATGATCACTCAACGTGCCGTCCGACCACTCATCAGCAGCAGATTCATAGATCTGACTGAAGCTGCCGGCTGTAGATGGTGTTGATGGGCGATCACCGCGTTCAGCCCCCGTAGAATCCAAGTCCGACAGATCGGAAAAAGGGGATCTCAAGTCGCGACCACTATCGTTCGTCGACAAGCCCGGATGAGCAAAGAGCACTTCAGAATAGCCCTCAGTATGACTCGAGGACCTCGAGGCGGGTCGCTCTACCTCGGCATGGTTCGGCGTAGCAGTTGAGAAATCCATACCAGATGTCTCAGTTGTAGGCGTATAGTCAATGAGCATAGCGGAAGCTGCACCTGCACCTGCACCTACAGCTACAGCTGCTGGTATCGCCACCTGCAAGTTCTCTCTAGTAAGAAGAGCGCCGGACGATCCCGTCCCGGCCATAGGGGTCGAGGAATCCGTCTGTTTCCCACGTTGAGTGACCTGTGAAGTCGTCACTTCCACGGCCGTAGAGCTAGCCGGTGCCGCAGAAGTGTCTGGACTATCAGTCCGGAGCAGACGGCCATCATCATCAACCAGCTTATCAAACGATCCCGACGGTGCGCTTTCTCTTCTTTTCCGGTGTTCCTCGAGCACAGATCGTCGTCGTTGGAGCTCTTCCTTTGCAAGCCGCCTTCGCTCTTCAGCTTCTGGACCCAGCTCTTCAGTCATAGATATGTCTTGTCTGGTAGGAGACGCGGGATTTCGAGGCTGAATCTCATCGCCGAGATTGTGCAATGCGACGGCAATCTTCCGCCGCGAGTTGTTGACCCATTGTCGAAACTGAGGTGATTCATAAACCGCTATTCCCGCTGCTACGAGCGCTGAGACGGTTATGATAATCCCTACTTCCGTGAGGCCCTGTTAGTTACCATACTTATGCAAAGTAGACCCAACCCTATCAACCATCTACCGATAAGCACACCGCCTGCTGAGCCGGAGACGACCTCATATGATCTAGATAAAGCTAATGAAAGCATCAAGAGACATAAGACTCACCTTTTGCAACCGGTGTCGGCATCTTGACCTCCTGTAGTCAAAATATGTCGTTTCCCTCCTCTAACCGACCGTATCAGGCAGCCAAGTAAAAGGATGGCGATGTCAGCGTCATCAGATGCGCCGGCACCCCGCGGGCCGACACGTGACGTCAACACAGCCCTTATCCGGAAACCCTATCGTCCGCTTTGGGCAGTCCGTTGTTTTTTCCCCCCGCGTCGGACATCAACATTGATCGATCTTTTGTTTTGCCTCTGTGCACAATACAATCTCAATTTAGATCTAGAGAAAGCATGTCTCGCCCTTCCTCCGTCTCTCAGCGTCCCCTGACGCTCACTGAAGAATTGGAGAAGCTTGAACAGTCCATCACCCTAACACTACAAGGTAAGCAACCGATAAGACCCAACGGCATCAAAGATCTTGTCTCCAAGTAACACAACAAATCCAGAAATCGACCACAACTTCAGCCAAGCCCACCGAATTGTTACAACCAGCATCCTCCCAGTCGTTGAGCAATACGCCGAACACTCACGCGATGTCTGGGAAGGCGCCAAATTCTGGAAACAATTCTTCGAAGCGAGCGCCAACGTCTCCCTTTCAGGCTACGAGGAACGACCCAACGAAGGCACAGACACACTGCACGACCAAACCGCAACGGAAGACGACTCAACCGCCGACGTGACGCAGAGCAACTTAACCGAAATCGGCACCTACGAAACACCCTCGTCCGCACGACTTGATGCTAGCCACCGCCCGGACGATCTGGAACTAACATCGCTGAGTCTGTCCTCGCATAGCACGCCCCGGCCGCCCGTATTCGATAGACAAGACCACAACGACACAACAGTGACCTCATCGATTGCCCGGCCGTCACCGTACGAGGAGCTGAAACGGGACCTCGACGAGAACGATGCCCCCTTCGACGGCGAGGACGACGATCTCCCCACGACCCCCGGACAACCTTTCCGGCCGCAGGGCCACACGCACGACGAGCTCATGTCCTCGTCGCCGTTTATTCCGCCTGTTTCGCACGAGAACTTCTCACCAGCGGGCAAGACTCCGGCGGATCCGATCCTGCATCGTCTCCAGGACAAGACGTATCGGGTTCAGGCTACCCCGCTTGGAAAGGGGTATGGAACGGGCCGCTCTAAATTCACCATCACTCCGAAGCCATCGACATCCAAGTTCGGCTATGATGATTCGCCGGTCTCCAGTCCCGAACCTGAGGCGCCTCAGCTACATGCGGAAATTTTCTCTTCGCCGCTTAAGACCCCCGGTACCAACCGGAAGCGACGTACAAGTAGCCATCTGCGCGTGACGCCACAGCCCGGAATAAGCGTGTTGACTCCGGCGAAAAGCGGGGGTAGAAACCGACCGGTCTGGGATAGCGACGAGGACTTCGACAGTGACGAGGACGAGGATCTGGGGCCCAGTCCCCCGAAAACTATGCAATTTCATATTCCTCAGAGTAGGCTGATGAAGACACCAGGTTGGTTCACCTAACCCCTTGTATGATGGGATCGCTGACTGACGGTTTACAGCGAAAGAAGCATCTAGACGGATCGTCGAGGACTTGCTGTTCACCGCCGGGGCAAATGATACAACGGACGATGTTCCAGGCGAGCAGAGCCCTAGCATCATCCAAAGGGTCCAGCGCATAGAAGACGAAACCTTCTAAATAGGCATAGATGTTGTTGTCTATGATTCTGGTGAGATAGGAGTTATGTAATAACATACGCGTAAATATACGTCAGTGTCATTTCTTTTCAGATGTACGGGCTGTATTCCCAGAAAAGTAATGCATCTCTCATTGCTGAACACTAGACTATTACATTCACCCACACATAGCAAAATTCGCATTACACAAAAGCCCGTCATCGACACGAGCACCGGAAGACAAACGTATTCCAGACATGCACGGACAAAACATCTCCAGCGACAACTCAGCACTAACTTCGAACCTGCGGAATCAACGGGGCAAAGAGAATTACATAAGCATACTGTAAACACATGAAGGGTATCGAGCGTGAGGCGCTGATCATGAGAGGTTTGGAGAGGGACGAGATGTCAGGAGAGAAGAAAATAGAAACCCGCCTTATATGTACATAGTGTTGATGAACCGTGGGGTATTCTAATGATAGAAGAGAAAAGGAAATTGTCCAAAAATAGGAGAAAAGAAAGCAAAAAACCAAAGCCTAAAAGCCTGATGCCAGACCAGGCTTGAGACGGACTTGTAAGGGCAGATATTCTATCACTGCAGACCCATGAACACCTCTTGACAATTTTCCACCAAGAACTTCAACACCTCGTTCTTCTTTTGCACATCTGTCATCTCACGAGCCAAACTCTGCGGCCTCATGATGGTTGGGGCGAAGACCACAGCAATGTTCTGGCTGGTCATCAGGTTCTCCTTCTCGCGCTCAACTACGCGCTTCAGGTGGAACATGAGGAATTCGAGTACATCCCGGTGAACTCGGGGCAGTTCCAAAAGGCACTTCTGCAGTGTTTCAATCCGCTCGGGCTGCGAAGTGATTTCGCCGGTCTCGATGATAATTTCGTAAACGTCAAATGTGATCAGCGGATTGGGCAACTTCCGGAAATATTGCTTAAGTGCCGATGTCACCGCATGGATATCGAGATCCGGGTCCGAAATATCATAGTCCTGTGGTTGTCGCTCGAACCCATCGCGGATCGTCTGAATCGCGGAGCTGGCACCCGACTTGCGGTAAATTCCTTCCATATCCATGCCTAAAGCCACGGTTAGTTTGTCATCAGAATAGAGGTAATGATTAGAGGCGTACCTCGTAATTCAACCTCCTGAATACAACGAGTGATGATGGCAGGAATGATGCTCTTTTCATGCTCCATCCGCTGCTCCAGATCGGTACCAAAAAGCCCTAGAGATCATTAGTCCAGACTAATAACAGATGCTAAGTGGCACACACCTGTTGGGGCAGCTTCGGCTAAAGCGGGGACACTGTCAGTCGTTGGCATCCTTGTTCCAGCCTGCTTGTTCCGTTGGTTCCCAAAGAATCCAAATCCTTGTCGGCTAGGGTCCTGGGTTTGGGAGCGTGGCAAACCAGGAGAGGGTTCCGCGGCGCTCTCACTCGTACCAAAAGCGCGATTGAGGCCCTTGGTGACACCCTTGGCGACGTTTTGGCCTCCCTTCTTCCAATTGAACTTGCGAGGCTGTCCCTTGCGAATACTGACTACCTGGGGACCCGGGACAATGGTGGCTGGCTCCGCCTCTTCGGACATGTTGGCCGTCGAAACCGATGTGGCCAGGTCGTTACCGGCCTTGAGTGCGTCGATGGAAGATAGCGATTTCTCCTTTCCGTGCGAATAGATGCCGAGACCATTAGCACCCCTATTGCTCTCTAACGAGTTAGCTTTATAAAGCTCTTGGATCTGGTGCACCAGCTGGTTATTCAATTCCGCCAGTTGGGCATTCTTCGACGACAGCTGCTCGAACTCTTGGAAGCTCTTGTCCTTCATCCGGTTGAAGTTGGCAAGTTCCTCGGCGGCCTCGTTCCGTTTCTGAACCAACTCCTCGATCTGAGGCGCGAAGGAGTCCTTCAGCTTCTGGATAGATTCAACAAACTCCCGCAAAACCTGATTTGTGAGTTTGCCGACGTCAAGAGCGCCGCTTCCGCCGCGCTTCTCAACCTCCAGATGATCGGTCAGCACCGACAGTTCCCGCATAACGATCTCCTTCCGAGCATCTAGAACGACCATAGTGGAGCGCTTCTCATTGAGTTCCGTGTTAGCCAGCTTTACGTCCGCGGTAGCGTTCAACATAGCCTCCATTTCGACAATCTTCTGATCCCGCTCAAGGACCCGCTGACGCTCCTTACGCAACTCAGCTCGCAACCAGGCCACTTCCTCAGGTCCAGCACTCTCTGGGGAGATGGCAGTGGGACTTCCAGGGTCCTGGAACGGGGCGTTCCCGTTGACCGGCAATTTGGGCCACTTGGCATCCTTGGACAAGCGAGAGCCTTTATCACTGAAGCTGCGACCATGGCGCACCGAGTTTGACATACGACGCAAGAAAGATTCATTGTTCTGTGGGTCATCTGACCCCATCAGTCGTGTCATATCTTCATCCATGAATTCGCCCCCGCCACTGTACCGCAAGGCCGACGGCGACTCCGCGCGGTCCACCTGGCGCTGCAAGTCGGGTTGATGGAAGGTATTGATAGAATTCGGGCGTAATGGCTTTGACTGCTCAAAGTTGGCGTCACTGCGCGGGGACCGGGGGGATTCACCCGGTCTAGGTGAGCCCTTCCTTCGGTCAAGCGACGGCTCACCCGGGGCGATCGATTGTGGACGAGGTGACATGCCGGCCTCCTTCCGGGAAAGGTGTAGCTTGCTCTCCAATGAATCTCCGCGTTTAGGGAGATGCTGCATGCTACCAGAAGACAAGAACGACCGCGCGGAGTCCAGGGATCCACTAGTTTCGTGTAAACGGCGAAGCTCATGTGACGGCCGAATGGGCTGGGTTACAGAGCTATCCGCCGTTGATGCGTCTCGCTGAGGGGTGGTTGACGACCTTGTGCTCTCGGGGCTCGAATTAGAGAAAGTGCTCATCTCCTTGTGGCCTGGGGGCAAGCCGGAGCGTGCACATTGTGTAGAGCCCGACCTTGCACGCCTCGGCAACTCTGGCGGCGCCCTAGATTCGTCACTGGTTGTTGGACGAGAGTAACCGCTAGGCTCTTCTTGCCGCCAACGAGTCGGGTCAATATCGGCGCGCTCCCGGCCCTTCTCTTGGTATGCGATATGCGGTGATGTGCTACCAGAAGGCACCGATTCAGTTCCCTCTCTGGGAGATCGGTGCAGGGACCCGGGGGATTTAGAATGTTGAGGGGACCGCTGTTCTTCAGAAGGATCAAATGCGACCGGAATCAGGAATTCTCCGCCATCTGTCTCCGGTTCGCGGGGTATCATGGAGTGACGGTTACTGCGGTAGGTGCTCGAAGGGAGGATTAAATTGTCTATAGTCAACTCACATCAATCATATGCCCTTCAACCTGGGACCGGGAATGTTACCTTGATCGGCAGCCGCACGAGGATTCGAAGAGTCTTGCATCCTTCCCGCGTCCAGCACAGGCGCTGCACCCCGTGATGTCCCATCTGTGACTGGTTCTGCATAAGCATCAGCTACTAGGTCGTCGGCGAGTCCTGCTGCGTGGCCGGCTTCCTCTGGAGGTAACGAAGGCAGGGATTTATCGAGTTTCACGCCGGGCGCTGACTTCTTCGTAGGCGCAGCCGCGCGGTTTCGCTTCCTGCGTCGCTGCATTAACGATTCATGACAGTCCATGCAAAAAATACCTTGCGACGTCCGCGCATAGCGCAAATTCTCAATTTTCCGTTTACAATTCCTGCATCGGAAGCACTGGGCGCAAAATGCTTGCTCTCCGGTCAAGATGGCCAGGTCTTCGATTTTGTTTCCACATGAACTGCAGCTATATGTACAATTGCTGCATATTAATGATCCGTCGCCGAGGAGAAGGAGGTGAGCATCAGAGTCGAGAAGAGTGCCACAGGTACTGCAGCAAAAACATTCGATATGCCATCGATTGCCCGCTGGGGATTGTCAGCTCCGCCCAGTATTGACCGCCCCAAAAATGAACTCACCAAGCTCGAACGCCTTTCCCTCTTCTAGGATCTAACACAAGGCACCCACATTAGTACGCATCTCTAAATTCTGTCCGGTAATCGCATACCTCTCCACAACCCTTACAGGGAAATGGGTTGTCATCTTGCTCCATAGGGGATTCGGGGTACGCCGCAGGGGACTCCATCTTATTCCGCTATGGAAGAAGGGGTGGTGAAGTATCGTAAAGGCGAGAGGTTTACGGAAGTACAAAAAGGTGTCAGGGTCGACGACGCCCGGGGCGCGTCCGCGATGTTATTCTCAGACGATTTGACGACACAGGGGGGGATGTGTTGGGATCGAGTCACGCATCCGGCAGCAAAGAAGAACGAGCGAAGGGGAGGAGGGGAGGGCGGTGGTAACAGCTGGCCGGTGCGAGGAAATAAATCAGGACGGAGCGCTGGGTGGACGGCAACTTCCACTAAAGAAGGCAATAAAAAGCCCTCGAGCCTATGGTAAGCAAAGGAGCCGACGTCAGTATCAGGTCAAGATCGACAAGGCCCATCGCGGACGAGACTGAGGGGTGGGTGGTTAGAGATGGTGAGGAAGAAGTACCCCAGATCCCAGGACCCAGGGGTAGGGAGGAGGGGACAGGGCTGGAACTACCCATGCAGGAGAAAGGACGCGGTCGATCAAATCTGAGCTATCCCAATGGGACAACGGGAGACGAGACTGGAATATACACCAAACCAGTCGATAAGTAGACAACAGAGGGGGGTGAGGGAGAAGAAGGGACAAAAATAAATTGAGGTTGATTGCGAAACCCAGAGAGGTGTGAGAGGGAGGGAAATTGAAACGCACTTAACGGTGAGCGACTGTTTCAGATAAACTTCAGCGACAGAACGCGCGGAAAAGCGAACCCTTCGGGAGCCAACTCAGCTGGTTGGCGCAACACTCAGGAACAGGGCGGTAGGAAGTGCCAATTAGATCATTAGATATTAATGGTAAATAGTAAAGCAGAGAGAAAAAGAAATGAAAGGGAAGCCCATGGAGGAAAGGTGTGGAAATGAACAGGGAAGAAGAGACGGGACGGAGAGTAGGAAAGAAAGACGGTCTGGATTCTCGCGACCTGAGCCCCAAAATAAGTCACGCCCCTTCCCCATATCCTACAAGAAATACTCTCTCATACTCATAACAAAGAAAAATATCTCTCTATACCTAATATATATATTTCTCTCTCTCTCGTTCTATATATATATATATATATAGATAGATAGATAAGTATGCCGTGCTCTATAGTTCCCAAAACGCCAAGGCATATACAATGGTATTATTAAAGTCCCTTTACAAAAAGTGGCCGCCAGTTCTCCCATGAACCCAAACCCAATATGCATCGTATATAATGCGAAAAAAGATAGATACCGACATTTTGCCCACCCTTCTATGGTGCAAAGGCTTTTCGTGATTTCGGCTGAAAGAGATGTTTCAAAGAATAATCTCCACGGTTAGCGGTTTCTTTGCTTTAATTCTTTTTTTAACCTCCCCTCCAATTTAGGGGCATCCTCAAGTCTCCAACGACTGGTGGATCACACTTGTTCGGTATGTCTCACTACGCTGGATCAACTCCTGATGCGTACCCTGCTCCACACACCGACCCTCTTCAATCAAGAAGATCTGGTCGGCCCGGTGAATCGTATTGAGTCGATGGGCAATAGCGACGATCGTAGTCCGTCCAGCCAACGTAGCCAGCGCTTCCTGGATCCGTTTCTCGGATTCAACATCCAGTGCACTGGTCGACTCGTCCAACAACAGTAAGCGGGGCTTCCGCACCAATGCTCGCGCAATGGATAGACGCTGGCGCTGACCACCTGAGAACTGTTTTCCGTCATGGCTGCACATGGTTTGGTACCCTTCGGGCAGCGCCATGATCACGTCGTGGATATTAGCCATACGACAGGCCTCCTCGATCTCCGCCTGGGTCGGTTCGTGGCCGGGGCATGCCCCAAGCCCGATATTAAAGGCCACCGTGCCTTCAAAAAGTACATTTTCTTGAGGTACGAGAGCGATGTCGTCTCGAAATTCTGTGCCCAGCTGGCGTGTAACATCTACACCATCAATGACGACGGATCCAGAGATAGGCCGGTAGAATCGTTCCAGCATAGAGAATGTGGTTGACTTGCCAGATCCACTGGGGCCGACCAATGCGCAAAATTGGCCTGGTTTGATATTGATATCGAGTCCGTTCAAAATCGGCCGTTCGGGCCGATTTGGGTAGGTGAAGTGTATCCCCCGAAGTTGGGCACCGATGGCCTTGTCGGACGTGCGCTTGCGTGGAGCACGAGACAAGTCTACGGCTTCAACATCTTGTGCTGATGCCTTCTCCTCAAGGAGACTACTGGAAGGTTTGAAACTGGAAGACGATCCTGGGGATAGTTCCTCCTCTGCGGAGCAAGTGTTGAGGAGCTCGACGATGTTAGACGATGCGACTCGGGCCTTAGAGATATCAGGCGCCAAAGCGAACATCTGACCGCAGGACTGGGTACTAAACAGCAAGGCTGGCAGAACGATAAAGAACTGGGTCTGGGAGTAGAGCCCAGCGGCGATCTGCTTCGAACCCCACCAGTATGCGAGCGCATAGACCAGGTTACTAATGCTAAACGCTAAAGCCAGCCAGATATTACCGTGGGCAATTGCCTTCATGGTGTTCCGGTACGGCTGTGTTAATGCCCGACCAAACACTTCGTACGATTGTTTTTCCAAGGAGAATGCAGACACCGCCCGGATGTTATCAACGGCTTCCACGGTAATCGCGGTGGCTTTGGCAAAGGCCTT
Organism: Aspergillus alliaceus; assembly: GCF_009176365.1. Taxonomy (NCBI): domain Eukaryota; kingdom Fungi; phylum Ascomycota; class Eurotiomycetes; order Eurotiales; family Aspergillaceae; genus Aspergillus; species Aspergillus alliaceus. The sequence goes on from NW_022474710.1 coordinate 421,813, forward strand.
CTGGTGCCGTTCTGCGAACTTGGCCTGGACCCGTAGCTTCATCATACCGGCCGCCAAAAGCACAGGGATAGTTGGGAATAAGACAATCGTGATCTTCCAAGCAATGGCAAAGGAAATTACCAAACCGGCCACCAAATTCACGGCGGTGGCCAGGAGAAGGCCAATTGTTGAGCCGGTAATTCCGCTCAGAGCAGATGCATCACCAGTGATATAAGTGATCAAAGTCCCCGGTGTGCGATCATTCATGCCGTGCCATTGCATCGTTTGGCCAAGGAGAGATCGCAGGGAAAGAACCCGGATGCGATACAAGATCTTGTCAGCCGCCCAACCGAATACAGCACCACCCACGACATTGGCGGTCAATTCGACCAGCGCAAGGATGAAGAATAGTAGACCGTAAAGGTTTCCGCTATGGCTAATGGCGTCCGCACCTTTGCAGGGGTTCAGATTTCCCACCGTATGACCGAAAACGATTGCTTCGGCCGAGTAGGAACCGCCGATGATGCAAGACATAAGCAGTCCAACCAAGATCAATGGCAGGTTTGGTCGCATGAGAGAAAAAGTGTACTTGGTGGTAAACCAACCTGATCGCTTCCTTTTCTTGTCCTTCTGGTTGCCATCCTTGGATCCTGGCGGCGTCTCAGCTACGACTGTGTCCTCCGTGACATCCGATCCGCTGGCTCCAAGAAGACCTGCTTCCTTCTCGCCGGCCGCCTGGACACTCTCTGCAGAGGAACAATCTCCGCGGGGTGCATCGCTGATCGCATCTTCCGAAATCATCGCATCTTCGGCGCTCAGCCTCCCAAGGTTCTGAAGGCGCACCATTTCCGCGTAGACACCACCGCGCGCAACAAGTTCTGAGTGGGAGCCTTCTTCCGAAACTCGACCGCTCTGCACCACCACGATCTTGTGAGCATCCTTGGCAGTCGCCAGTCGGTGCGCAATGGATACAGTGGTGACATGCTCAGATACCCTGGCCAGTGCCGCCTGGATCAGCTGCTCACTAGCGGAATCCAGTGCAGCCGTCGCTTCGTCCAGAACAAGCAGACTCGGCTCTCGTACCAGGGCGCGAGCCAAAGCAATACGTTGCTTCTGACCTCCACTCAGTTGGTTTCCAGCATTTCCGACACTGGTTGACAGTCCATAGGGCAGCCCTTCAATAAAGTTCAGTGCGTTGGATGTAGCAGCCGCCTGTTTCACCAGATCGACGATCTCGGCCACCCGGCTGTCATAAGCAGACAAGGCATCCTTCTCGGGCACTCCACTTCTGATTTTCTCGGCAAGCTCCGGGAGACTCCCATCCAGAATGAACGACGCGAATTCTTGATGCCTAGAATGTGCCGAAGACACAAGACCGTAGGCAATGTTTTCGAGGATGGACCGATCTAGTAAAGATGGTTCTTGTTGGACAAAACCGATATTTCCGCGCAAGTACCGGACATTGATATCTCGAAAGTCCTTCCCACCGATCGTCACCTGCCCGGCGTTCGGATCATAAAATCTCTCGAGAAGAGACACAACCGTAGACTTTCCACCACCGGAGGGCCCAACGATAGCGGTATGCTTCTTCGGTGGGATGACGAAGCTCATCCCCTGCAGCACGGGAACATCTGGACGAGATGGGTACGTGAAGTGGACATCATTAAATTCGATATCCTCCTCGTCGAATGCCACCGATTTATCGCCCTCGTCAGATGTTCCGTCAATAGCTGACTTGCGGTTGATGACTGCCAAGAGTCGCTGCGAAGCGCCTGCTGCGGAGGCAAAAACATGAATGAATGGTGCAACCTGACTCAGAATAAAGGAGGCATCGATCAAGACAAAGATCACGGTATACACAGCACCCACAGATACACCTGAGTTTTCGTTGGCTACCGAATGCGCAATCATCTGGGCACCTTCCCAGAAAGCTAAGGCGTTGGCGGAGTACGCAACAAAGTAGAGGAAACCAAGCTGCGCGGCATGCGTGCAGGCTTTCTTCAGGGCGTCCATATGGGACTTCGAGAGGTATGAAGCAAATCGCGTCTCCAGGCGATCGTTAGCATTGAACGCATGAACCAACGACAGGTGCGACAGGCTAGATGAAGCAATCGACGTCGCCGAGCCGATGTTTTCAGTTATACGGCCAGCATATTTCTTGATATAGTGACCTCCAAGCAGCGACATGACCATGAAACAGGGCACCACCGAGATCAGCATGCCTGCAATCCTGGGCACCTTGATGAACGCCACGATATAGGAAGCCACGAAGTATGAGATGGTCGTAATCACCAGGCCCACCTTCTCCGAGGTCCCCGACTGGATGACTTCCACGTCACTGACCAGACGCGAAATAACATCGCCAGCGGGGAGAGATTCAATGAAGTTCGCCTCCTGTTTGATTACACTCTCGAAGTATCTCTTGCGATAACGACGCGCCAGTCGTTCGCTCACCGTGCACCAGCATGACGTGTGGATGTAGATGAAGCAAAAGTTTGCAATAGTGATATATATCACATACAGTACTTTCGTGCGAACACTGTCCGAAAGCTCACCGGTGGCATCTGTTGAGGCCGAGCAAGTGACGGTATTGAGGTCGTTGATCAAATCACCAAAGACAATGCCGAGCAATGGAAAGGGAACTCCACCGGCAATCGCAAATATAACACCACAGATTATAAGAAACACATCCGTTGCGGTGTAGTCAAGCGAAAAGAGAAGCCGGATGTATGAAAAGCATTGCCCAAGGTCCTCCTTGCTGGGAATATACCTTTTCACGGCTTGCATCTGATAGGAGATGGGGTATCAGCATGTGACCGGGACAGACTATTCAGGCAAAAGATAGGTACGACAACATACAAAGCCATGGTCGGTGCCATTGGGATCCTTCTGTCCATTCTCGGCCCATTCCGCTTGTGACATTATGACGGTATATGTCTATAGAAACCCCGCAAGTAGGATTTGGAGAAGCCGAACGACCGCGGTCTTATTGTGGGGTATTAAGTATACAATATCCGTACGCGGCGCAAGACCAAGAGACGGGCACCAGGCCGTCTAATGTTTTCTCTGAGAGATGTCGTGGGTAGTGTAATTAGATTTCGGGTGCACGAGCTCTCAAGAAGGCGAGGTATCAGCCGAAGAAAGAATTGACGCTCAAGTATGCTCGCCTAATCTCTCGGGCTACAGTAGCTCAAGCTCACCAAAATTTATCAACCAGCAACGGTGGAAGGGAGAAGTAATTCATTCAAGCAAACATCCCTAATAAGCATCGCCCCCGAGGAACGAGAGAGAGGCAGACACAGTCTGAAATTGACACCAGGCAAAGCACAGCAACAGTCAAACGAAGGAAAGGGGAAGGATAGGAAGGAGCAAAGAAAAAAAGGCAAAAGAATTTATCTGGGATACCATGACACATACCCATGCCCACAATGAACACGCTAAAGACGAGGGGACTTTAGCAGTACGACGGCTCCGGTTGCGGCGCCCAGGTTGGAGACTGGAACCAGCAATTGATTGACGCCATGGACACCAGTGGGCGAGCGAGAAGAAAGAGGGTCATGGTCTGCAAAAAGCGGAGTAGCCAAAGAGCGAAACGAATGCCAGAGCCAGAGGTTGACGAAAGACATAATCTCTCCACTTGGCAGGGGGGGGTTCCCAAGAGGGGCCTCTCACGGTGGATATCTGATACTAGATTGATAAAATTTTTTATTCTTTTGAACGGGCAAAAGATCGACTAGTGGGGTTTTCATCCAGTGGGAATTTTCTGTTGCAGAAGCACGGCACGAACCGATTATTGGCCGTCTCTTCTCTAGACCAGTGGGGCAGAGACCATAATCTCTTGCCGAGGGCATTCCCATTGTTGTGGTATTCTTCTGCTTCAGGGAAGGTGAGAAGCGGGACGGAGTACAAAGCACCAGGAGGGCTGGGAAAGAGAAAGAAAAGAAAAAGAAAAAGAATCGGGTTGCAAAGTTACCCTCGGGGTCCGAGGGTCCAGGGATGCGATGCGCATCATCATCTTAGTATCCGTGGCGATCCATGAGTATTCACCAGAATATTCATTATGCAATGGAATCGATCAGGAACTACAAAAGAAAGAAAAAGAACGCAAAAAAAAAAAAATAAGAATAAGAATAAAACCATAATATCGATGATGATAATAATAATAATAATACTGATATTAATACTAATACTAATCTGCCAAGAAACAGCCACAAAATGGGGTTCACCTTTATTCAGTGCGTGGAAGGGTTTCTGATTTAATTTTATTGGATTTGCACAATAAAATCTGATAACTCAAAATCACCCGCAGCCGCTCCTCCAATCATCCTCGGGAAAAGAGGATCCGGTGTACTATGGTACAACATTCTTTGCTTCTTCCACCATCTTCTCCCTTTTCCCCCCCAAGTTATTTCCCTATCTCCTTAATGAACTATCCAAGTGGATTTGCCTTCACAGCCTCACGGGACTTGATGTTCTAGTCCCAACAAGCCAAACGATAGCGTCATTATTTAATCGGCTAACCCACTGGAAGACCCGATTCTAGGCTCTTTGCGCCCAGTTCTCCTGTGTCGTAAGACTGTTATACTCCGGGTAATAAATTTCTTCCTAGCAAAATTTATATTTTGACTGCTATGTATAATCTTTATCTAATCTGATCGATTGATAATAATTCACCCCCGTCAGCCCCTGAGCCGTTTGAGATGAAAACCCACCCCCCTTCGCTGTTAACGTGGGAGCCCCTCACTCATTCGAAGAGAGCGACAGTGAAAGGGGGCCAATGAAGCTAAGGAAGATCTACAAGTCACTGCCCAACATGCCCAATTATCAACAACGTGGTGGCAATTGATTGCTACCACGCAAGGCAAACAAGATGTGGGAGGGGAACAAAATAAAGCAAAGAGACGCTATCCTTAATGGACTGTGGCTTTCCCATCACACTGGCTTACTTTAACCACACATCCTCAGAAATGAAGAAAGAAGTTAATAATAAAAAGGGGAGGAAGGGGCAAGCATTCCAACAGCTGAATCTAATCAGATCGACATCTAATCAGATTCGCCGGGTTTACCCCATTGGATACCGCCCTGTCCGACTCTTCCGGCGTCACCTGTTGCTACACAATATCCCTCTTTCATCATGACTGCTAACCTGGAAAGCTTCGGTTACGCCTAGATGATTGCACCGGCGTCGGTTGTTTCTCCATAAACGGGCTACGTAACCCTGCCAAGTATATGCTATAAAGCTAGGTTAAACCATGCGAGCTTCTTCAGTTCATTCATTGACGACAGACAGTAACGCAATGTTGATATTTATAGTAACAATGCTTCCATTTTAAACTATTGGTTTAAAAAATACAGACGTAATGGTATATAGCCTAGCCCACGGCCGTTTTCGAATCCCAAAACAAAACCAAAACAAAACTAGAACAACCAACAGCGAAAAAAATAAAAAATAAAAAATAAAAAAATTGGATATCCACCCTCGATAATCTACTCATTTCCTCGCACAACATAATACGCCACTAAGTTGCGCGTGACCGGGTTGGGGTTACCGATATATCCCCAAAAACTGCCATCGTCAAATCCATGCTTATCAAAAGCCATTCTGTGCAATTTAACGCACAGCTGTATTGCCTGCCGCCTGGCCGGGGTGGGTCCCTGAAGAAGGTCTGTGATGACAAAGGAGCCAATTTTTTCCAAGATCTCGCTGGGGAAACATCTCGTATCTTGAATTGCCTCATCCATAAGTTCAGTAAGTAAAGTGAGGGCCGTGAGGATCGCCCGATAACCTCGGTCGTCCCGCGTCCCCTTATGTGCATAATCCACGAGCGTGTCTAGCATGACTGTAAACGCTCGTTTCTCGCATAGGCGGACTAATTCGCCCGCAAAGTACTGGAGATCCGTGACAATCCAACAGTACGATTCGAAATATCTGATCGCATCAAGAACGGCGGTTAATGCCTGAGGGCAGTAAGGCCCGAAGAAATTGGGGCATTTAATATGCAACCGTCGGACTGTAAGAAGAACCTGGTTTTTCAGGTCCGTATAATCCCCATGACTTTTTGACCTAGAGTCAGACTCACTCCGCAGCTCCTCCAAGAGAGCCTGACATAAGTCATCAAACACCGATTGATCGAAAAGGCTCTCACCGTGAAAGACAATGATATTTTGGAGCTTTCGGTATGCGAAAAGATCCAATGCTTTCGATCGAATTCGTTGGCCCGCAACCCGGACTATCTCTTGCGCATTAGGGAGTTGCTGTGAGCGTAGGCTAAGACTCCGTTTGATCATGATCGGCGTGTTGGGCTGCCGATCTTGTCGAGGCGTAGTAAAAGGATCAATTGCTTTGTTATCGCGATGATCCGATTCATTAGATGGCAATTCACCTAAAGCGTTGTCCCTAGACAATGATCGATCATCAAGTATAGGCATAGAAGCATTCTGCTTAGGGGGGGTAGACTCCGAAACTGTGTTTTTGTTCTTCATTGCATTAGACGAGTGTAAAGCGTTATCCTTAGACGACGATTGATCATCAAAGATAGGCATATGGGCATGCTCCTTTGTGGGGGGAGATTCGGGAACTTTGTTTTCGTTATTAATCGCACTAGACGAGTGCAGCAGGTGGTCCGGTGTAGACTGAAGATCCGGTTCATTGGTTGGTAATTCACCCAAAGCGTTGTCCTTAGGCGAGAATTGATCATCAAAGATAGGCACATGGGCATGCTCCTTAGTGGGGGGAGACTCAGAAACTTTGTTTTCGTTATTAATCACATTAGACGAGTGTAAAGCATTATCCGTAGTCGAGGATCGATCATCAAAGATAGGCACAAACCTATACTCCTTGGGGGGGTAAGAGTCAGGAACTTTGCTTTCGTTATTCGCATTAGACGGGTGCAGCTGATGGTCCGGCGTAGTCTGAAGAACATCCGATGGAAACGGACTCTCATCCAGGTCTTCGGGCCAGTGGTCCAGATGTGGTTGTGGAACCGCGGCTGTAACATGGAAGCCGGCATCGCGACTGTCAGGGATCTTCTGGATGGTGAAGTTGTCCAATTTAGCCAATCTTTGAAATTGGCGTGCTTTGCGAGCTTCATCTTCAGCGGTCTTAATCTTAGCGCTAGCTGGCTGCGCGAGGTCTGCTTTAGGCCGGGTGCGGACGACGCTCAGCGGCTTCAGGGGTGTACTCTTCTTGTGTCTCAACCTTGGAGAGCCCTCAGCGGGTGCGGGTGCGGGTGCGGGTGTCTTGGGGCGCGTATCAGTCGCAGCCGATCTGCGCGAAGCATACGGGTCGGCGGTTGCGGGGCGCGCCAATTCGGGTCGGCGAGCCTTCGCGCCAGGTCGCATAGGGGCTGATGATAGTGATGAAACTGGTGCGGCTGTAGGAACAGTGCGTGCATTAGTTGCTTTTGCCGGTAAATCAGTCGGTTTTGTTGCAGAGAACGACGACTGAGCAGATTCTGGTCGGGGAGGTAACCCCTTAGCCGCCGCAACATAAGCTTTCTTGTGTGCCGCTATGGCTTCTTTTAGAGTTGACCGACTAGATGGCGTGCCCTTTCCAGGTGAGCTCTGTGATCCTGTCTGTCCGGGAATGGGATTCGCCGGATCCTTCTCTAGGAGGGAGCGGGTTTTGTGGTCGAGATCAGATAGCATACTGGGAGGTGTTAGAAGGCTATTCGTCCCAGAAACAAGATATATCACTTACCCATCGCCTTTAGTAGGCCACACCCGGTAAAATGTCCAGAAGACGCCCCGCATCGCTTCCCTGACACCAGGATTAGCATCGGAGAACCCATTCTTCATGGTCTTCTCAATCGTATTCAAGCCACCGCCATGCTCAATGGAGCTCTTGTGACGAGCCTGCTTGTTGATCAAGGTTTTCAACCACCCTGCAGCATAGAGACGTAACTGGAGATTTTTATCCTCGCATGCGCGCGTGACGTGATGCAAAAGGCGTGGAGTGTAGGACACATTAGCCAGAAGTGCATCGACGCAGAGGTTACCATTCTGGGTGCTGATTTTCTTCATGCCGCTACAGAGTTTAATCAAATTTTGCATCATAATCTCGACCATTGGATCCAACTTTGGCCCACAAACTTTAGCAAGATCCTGGATTAAAAGACAGCCATTGGCAGATGTAGTGGTGCGAAGGGAGGTGACAGTCTTGAAAATGCCATCGAGAAGGGACTTGATCCCAGCATAGAAATGCTGGGGAAAGTCCCGGGGACTGTTGCCGTAGGTAAGTTGGCGTAAGGCGGTCATGTATTTCTCTCGGAGTATCCAATTCTGTTCAGTCTCGCGACCCTCGAAAGCGGGGGCCATGGCACGGAAAAGGCTATCGATGTGCTTGCCTGAGCCAGTCTTAAGTGGCTTGATAGAGTCACCCTCTTCATACCGCGCCAGGAAAGGCAGCACTTCGTTCCCATCGAGTTCAGTCATGTTGCTCTGTTCCTGTTCGCTCTTCGATGAGCCAGGGCGGCGTTTAATGGGCTCCGATTCTATCAAGATAGGTATAGCTAGAGAACGTTTAGCACAACATGCTTATGAGAAGGTCAAGGAAACATACGCTCTACAGGTAATTCAGGGGGGGAGGGGGGATGCGAGTGAGACACGGCTGGAGGTCGCTGGCGCACGACCTCTACCCGAGAGACCGGACGTGGGGGCTGGGTTTCTACCCGGGAGGTAGGCCGTGGTTCCGTTCGTGAGAGTGGGCGAGCAATTGCAACTGAAGCATCATCCTCGAGTCCGATATTCGCGATGATGGCATTCACGATCGATTTACGAACGTTTTGAGTGGACATTTCCTTGGTTAAGTCTGATTTAGCTCGCGCAGGCGCGCTCCTAACGCTTTGTTAGTCACACCACCGATACAAAAACAGCATAAAATGCACCCTGTGTGGGGTCATACCGGAAGAGCTCCACCGTCGTTGACTTTGCTGTGTCTCTAACGACACTGTCGGCGTCTTCAAGGCACGAAACTAGGCTCGGAACATACGAGCGGAACAGCAGTCCGTGGTTCTTCGACATCTGCGAACGCTAGTTAGGCAGATGATGCAGACATCAGACAGATTAACTCACATTAGATAGCCAGAGTAAGCTCATCTCTTTCGCCTTAGGATTCTTTCCCGTCAAGGCTACCTCGAGCACATAATGCTCTACTTCGGGGCCTGCAGCTGGCCATAAGTCGGTAAATATTTGAGCAGCTTGTGAGCGGACACGCTCCTTGTGATCGCCTAGGCGCTCAAGAAGTATGGGATAGAAATGGCGGGCATGCGCCGAGATAAGATTGGGCTGGTCTTGTATGAACAGCCGCTTCAGGAAGTGGCCAAGCGTAGAGAAACCGGCTGCATAGAGGCCGGAATGATGCGACCCGATTGCTAAACGTAGGCACTCGAAGATAAGGCTTATTGCAGCATCGGGTACGTTTTTCTGCTTGATATCAGATTTGATGCCGAGAAGGTGGCTGACCTTGACGTCAATCGCAAGGTTGTTGTTTTTAAGGACTGCTAGCAGCTCGGCAGCTTTTGGCTCCATCTTCGATTCGAGGAAGTGCTCAATACGAGTCACGATGCTGGTGACATAGAGGATTAAGGAGGATGTCTTTATAAGGAGACACCTGATGGTCTTCACGGAGAGGATCAAGAGGAATTCGAGTGTCGAGAGAGTTTTGCATACAATCTGTACGGAGAGGTAGAATGGCGAAACGAAGTAGACGGCTTGGAGCCAAATGCAGGATGCGAGCTCGGTCGCAAGGGCAAAGAGACTAATAAAATCCATGGTTAGCAAGACTTGGTTCTAAAGCAGTTATGCCAAAAGCAATGTAAAAAACGGGGAACGGGAGTGGGAGTGAGGAAGGGAAATGGTTACAGAGATGAGAACCAGGGAGGAGGAAGACGAGGGATATGAAGACAAACGATCAACAAAACTGCGATGAGGAAGGAGCGCATACATACCTAGAACGCAGCGGTGGTGATAGTGCGAGTTGAGGATGATGGCGGAGAGGAAGCAACGCTTCCGAGATAGTCTGCAGCAACGGGGGGCAAGCAACAGGAGGAGCGATAAGCGAATAGACGCGCCGATAAGCGCTTCGAACTCCACACACTTAAGACCACCAGATTAATTGTATGAGCATTAAGTCAATACGAATTTCAAAATACAAAATTCTTCAAAAGAAAATCAGGTGTTGATATGCGACAGGGGATAGTAGTTGAAGGGGCTGAGTCAGGGTCGTCAGTTCCTTTAGATCTTTTTTTCCCGCTTTGTTTACCGGCAACATTAACCACGGAAACCGCGAGTCCGTTAGGTGGGGGTTCGCGCCTGACGCTTCTGCAGCCCAGCGACCGAATGAAGACTATATATGTATATATGGGAGGTATAAAATGAATCTAAAAATAAAGTAAAGCAGGTCTCGTGTTCCTAGACAATGCTTTCAGGTTGTTTGATTGCCGGGATAGAATTTGCACATCAGTAATTGTGCAATATATTTCTGTCGCTTTCTGTTTTGTTTTCCTTTTACCCCTCTGGGAGTTTTATCCCCATTTATGTATACGGCGTATACATACATATATTATATGTATATTTATATCTCAACCCGCGATATAGTCGATTGTTAAATCCTGTGACGACCACCTGATAGAGGATATGCATTTGACTATAGATTACAAAGTAATCCAAGTACACACTTTCTCTTTTGCAAGTACACAACAGATATCAATCAATCTACATTACATATGATCCAATCATCATTGGCCCACCGAAGGCTAGTCTCATTACTCCACACGATCGCCGCCTGGCGTGGACACTTGGACTAAATATGCGTCATGTCAAGAAAGAGCCACGACGGAGGTGGCATGGGACTCGCATCATGTAGTGGGTAATCAGAATGGCTCAATGACAATATGATTGGTTGATTTGGTTGCAGAAGTACGGCTAGTAGTAGATAGGTATGTACAGTATACATACATGGATGTGCATGCGCCCGGATCTGCCCATAGTTCGGCAGGCACATACTACTACGTGAACCCGAGGGACAAGGCTGAAAGTAGTTGTAGATGATTAGTACCTCAGTAAATATATTCTCATTGAAGTATCTTTGTACACTCCTTGCGTCACCTTCCTGTTACAGTCCGCTTCCTACCTTGTTCTGTAAATCGACATGTCACCTTCTGATACTTCTACTACTTATTCTCTCCCCACCGCCAACTCTCTGGCCACCACACCGGACGACAACCCCAGCTCCAATGACTCGAACGAAGCGCCCACAGAGCTGCCAAAACCCAAGCTTCGTCTCCAGATCCATGACCTACGTCACTCCGGCTCCAATGTTTTCACCTCCCTCGTCCCCGATCTCGCTTCCACCGTCGACAGCGCCCTCGCAGCTATTATCAAGCACCTCTACAATCCTCCCGGCCCGCCGAAACATGATGAAACATGCACCGCCACTATATCTAAAGCACCAATCCCAACCTTCACACCCTCTGTACCACCAACCCGTTCCATTACCGTGTTCCTCCGTGACATTGGCGGCGTAGCGTACACGACCGGTACGGAGCTGGACGATGACCACAAAGAGATTCATGTTTCTCTCCAGTATATTCTTACGGCCACGAAGCTGCAAGACCCAAGAGCCGAAATTCTCGGTGTTCTTACCCACGAGTTGGTCCACTGTTACCAACATACGACACCTATGCAGGGTGGTGACGCGGTACTACGTCCACCTGCAGGTCTGATTGAGGGTATTGCGGATTTCGTGCGTCTCAAGGCTGGCTTCGTTCCGTCGCACTGGAAACGGCCGTCATCCGCAAAGGAGAGAGCCGAAAAATGGGATCAGGGCTATCAGCATACGGCGTTCTTTCTGGAGTGGTTGGAAGATCTGCGGATTGGGAGAGGTGCAGTCGGAAAACTGAACGACCAGTTGTTGCGTGTCGGATATGTAGGTGAAGACGTGAAATTGGAAGACGAGACGCTTGAACTTGGACACACGAGCTTCTGGAAAGGTCTGTTTGGATCGGGGGTCAAGGAACTTTGGGACGAATATGGCGAGTTCATTGATAAACACGGTAAGCTGAACACAGAGAGAAGCAGTGGGAATTGGGAGGATGAAATCGTCAACCCCTCCGAGTGACTGCCGGAAGAACGCATAAATAACATATTCCATTCAGGCTGTACGTGTAAGTGTAGAGTATAGTGAACACTGATACGAGGGGTCTCGTACTGATCTTATCCTGCAAGCCGAGATCATGTAATATGCATTGATTCGGTACATACATCTATGTACTTTTGTCTAAGAACTAGACCTCACAACGACGCTGTTCTAAGGACCATTTCCGGTCTAAAGCAGATTGAGGTGAAAATGCGGAACGTTGACCAAAATACAACAAGAAACCAAGATAGAAAATGAAAAAAAATAAGGGTTCAACGAAGAAGACATCAGACGAATAATAAATTTCCCATACTGTACAAAACCTGATCTTGCAAATTCGAATAGATAATATGTAATGTGCCCTTGCTCCTGTCCCATCGATGACGGTCATATCATATAATATAACACCTTTTCCACATTGACGCATGTTTCTTTTTTGTCACCGATCCCATCTTACACGATCACCTCGCCCAAGTCCACGTGGACTGGCTTCCAAGGTGTAGCCCCCTCCTCTTCCATGGAGCTGGGAACACGCACATTCAATGGGCTGTACAGATACCAGCCCTTGAGCGCAGCCACGGCAGCCCTGGATCGAGCTTCAAGCAGACTGGCGCCAGCGCCCTCACCCAATTTATCCTGACCAGAGAAAATACCAACCACAAAGACAGGGTGCCTGCTCTTGCGGCCAGTTTCACTGATGATCTTCGCGACCGGCGGCTCAAAGTTCTCCCGAGCACAAAGACGGGAAAGGTCACGAGCCGGCTGGGAGAAGTTGAACAGGTCCGAGATGTTGAGGTGGCGGGAGAGGAAATGTTGCTCGAAGAAGCGCTTAGCGGCTGGTCTCCCAGCATGAAGGTAGATGGCGCCCATAACTGCACGCACAAATGTCGCGTTAGCCTGTTCAGCAGTAACGCCCTTAGTGTGCTCCGATCCCGGGACAGTCCAATCGGCCGTTTTGACGGGATCCCCAAACTCGTTGTCGTAGACGATCCTGGAAGTCATTGATCTTCTCCACGTCGTCCGATGTTCATTAGGTCTCTCTGTGCCAGTAACTGGCTTAACTGGCTCCTCCTCCAACTTGGTGCCAGGGAGTACTCTTTTGAACTGCAGGAGGCCGGGGTCGACCTCTCCACCAGGAACCGCCGCCATCTCAACACCCCATTCCTTTGCCATTGCTGCCAAGGTTTTAGGACCGACATACGCATACATGGCCGCGAAGATGACGGTTAGGGGAAGTCGAGGATATGTACAAAGAAGGTGTTCGGAGGTATAGTAGGTCAGGAGGTCATGGCCGAGGGTAGCCAACGACCCATTGTTGAAATCAGGATTTGAGTCTGCCGAGGCATCGACCAGAGAGCGTGCTAATGTCTCGAGGGGTAGTCGTGAGGGGAGATAGAGGCGTGCATGAAGGGCGGCAAGTTTTGCGGACTCGCGTGCGGCCTCAACCGGTGGAGAAGGGAGGAGGTATTTGAAGTGCGAGGATTGCGTGAGGTGTGTTGGCGATTTCAGTGGTTGCTCATTGAAAAATTGCCCACTCTCGGCCTGAGGAGCAGGAGAAATAGTCGATTGGCGCCGCAGACTATAATACAGATGCTGCTGCAGGCGGCCACCAGTTCGGGCCCGCGGCGAAAGGACCGAACTGCTCCATCGTTGGAGCTGCAGCCTCTTCATCTGGGCAACTGTGGGAGTTGGAAACCTGAAACGAAAGGTCAATTGAAGGGGCAAGAAAAAAGAAGACTGCCTAGAGCGTTGCGTGGAGATTCGGTGTAGGGGTTTCCACGTCAATATTATATGAACTTTTGACCGCTGGAGAAAAGTCGAGCTTCGACGGAAGTCACGGGACTTGCAAGTCGTGTGAGAAGTCTCATTGTGACGCTAAACTGGATTTAGCGCTAGCGTCACGGGTTCTGGGAACGAGGGACGTCGACGGTCATTTCGGCTTCAACCCGCCAGAACAACGTCTTCCTAGCAAGCTACTGCCCACATTCTTTCTCTACCATTGCTCAATTCTGTCCCGCGCAAAATGGGTGGAGGTGGCAAGATCCCGTATGCGACCAAGTTTCTCCGAATTACCGATGTTGTGAGAGGCTGACCGATGTTTTACGCAGGTATCCCAAGGAAGTCTGGTCTCCCGCTGGAGGCTGGTACGCTCAGCCCGCGAACTGGAGGGCCAACACTGCTATCATTGGAGCTTTCGTCATCGGTGTTGCTGCCGTGACATGGAGCATCAGTGCCGACCGGGAACGCCGTGACAGGATGCCAGAACCTGGCAGATTCTTCCCCAGTCGCTAGTCAGTCAACTCCTAGGAAGGTCCGCTGCCAAAGTTTTGTGTATACTGACATTCAACCGTTCTATCTAGCTGGAGCAAACAGATAATCGAGCATGAGAGACAGCAGGCCGCGAAGCACGAGTCGTAAAGGGGGAGCACGGGCTACAGATGACACCCTTTGGAAGATTTATATGGCACGATAGGTATTTATTTCATATTATTGTGGGCTGTACGACAAAAAGAAGGGCGTTTTTCAATCGGTCAATTGATCTGCAAGTGCTTCTGGGGAGTCTTTTCGAATGTCCGATACAATCGCTGCGTGTACAGACGGACCCGTTCCGTGAATTCAGTTCCGTTCCAAAGTTCCTTCTCATACCTAGTCGTAGACAGATGAGGCACTCCAATTTGCTCCACCACGAAGCCCGCTGCAACAGTGGCGAAAATCAAGGAAGACAGCATATAACTTCGTTCCCCCAAAACTTCCAAAGATCTTTTCCAGACGGCAGACTCTGCAAGCTCTGAGCTTACGATCTTGGCCGGGAACCTATCAGCTGTCACCATTCCTTGGGCGAGTGCCCCCAAAAAGGAATTACCTGCGCCAGTTGGATCAACCACTGCCGTAGCCCCCGAGAAATCTGGTTGATGATAGGCAGGCAGCCAGATCCTGTGCCCCCTGGAGAATGTATAGCTCCCATCTTTCCCTGCTCTGATAACCAAATGCCCAGTTCCATTTGGACCAATACCTGAATCAAGAATGCGTCTTACAATGTCCTTCCCGAAATCGCTCTCCTCATCCCAGCCCGGTTGTCCAAACATCATTCCCAATTCGAGCTCGTTGGGGCTCACCACATCTACTATCCGGTTTGCAGCAAAAAATCTTTCTTGCTCTTCTGGGGTACAGAGATCGGGTACAGGTTCCCAGACAAAGAAAGGCCTCCCCGACGCGTGGCTACTGGGAGGGGCTTTGCCTTCTCGTTGCAGTTCTTCTCGGCGCTGTAGGATATTTTGCACTATAGACACGCAACGTCCCGCAGAGCAGACCATATGAAAGGTCCTCGAGAATACCTGCGAATCAGATAGCATGCAAGGTTCCAATCGTAACTTGGGAGTTAAATATTTGAAGTCTGCAGCTAGTTATTATCCGACATGGGGCTTCATTGCCGGAGGTAGGTCACTCACCCCGCTTCTCATTTGGACCGTAACCATTCCAAGCCCTTGTAGTAAGTCGGCTTTTATCTTCTCTTATCACACAACCTGTATCCCAGGTGTTGATAACATCTAGGACGGGCGAGGGGAAGTCGGAGCCAACATCGACAATCCAGCTGACAGAGCGAGAATGGTCCTTACCAGCAACTAGACGTGCACCAATAACCGCGAAAGACGCAGCGCCCCCGATGATGTTTTTGACATCAGGTCTAGTGCCCCCGAAGTCAATGTCATCTGCATGAAATCAAGGAGCTTGGTAAGTATAGCGTACGTAGGCTTTCGATCGTCCATCCGAGTCGGGCGTGTAATAGCATACCAAGGATGAACATGCCTAGTGTGCAAAATTCCACATCATTGTCAGAAGAGGTAGAGCCGCCATGGCCCCCCGCCATTGTTGCTAGGTGATCTGTTACCATCGCCCAACTTGGTGGGGTTCAGTACTTTAGTAGTTTAGGTAAGGTAGTAGAAGTTCTTATCGCATGGAGAGAATACCAATACAAGTTACTACATGTGGTAGGATTACCAGATGATACAGTCAACGTCATAGCACACGACATCCGCACCACCTACTTCGGCGTATTGTACCGTAAGGCCCACTCGTGGAGCTCCGGGCCTCAGGCACGGGATAAGGAGCATCATCTTTTGGAAACCGACACCGTTGCAATTTGCGAACTATTCCTCACAGCTAACTAACTGGGTTGTCACGGACAAGTGTGTTATTACTTGCAATTCTCTAGCCTCCATCTAGCCCCTCGGGACGATTTCTCCCCTCTTTCCCTATATTTATCGTCTCTCCCAAGTTGTCATCGGCATACCCTCGCTTATATAGGGGCCCTTCAAGATGGCGACCAGCCATATGCATAATTTAACCACCCTTATTAAGCGGTAAGCTTCCGGATTGTCGTGCTCTAAACGCTAGGAACTATCATGCGATGCTCCGCTTCTCTGTCATGCTTTGTTATACTTATGTATCCTTACCAACAGGCTGGAAGCCGCAACCTCCCGCCTGGAGGACATGGCTATGGGACTGGATGATCCCAGTTCACCGAAGACATTGAATGCTGCCGCTGCTCCTGAGACCGCTGCTCCTGAGCCACCCAAGCCAGCTTTCCCCGCAGCCCCTGCAGCCCCTGCCGTCCCACCTCAAATCGAAGACTTCGACACATTAATCAATAAGGATGTGCGGAACTTCGTAGATCTCGGAAATAGAATTGGAGATCTTGTTGCTGAGCAGGCGAGTCCTTCCAACGGAAGCGCGTATATTGGGGCCATGGCATGTTACTGACTGATTCCGTAGTCAAAAGCTGTGTTGCAAGCTTTCGAAGCTGAGCGCACCTACCTCTATGTGTCAACGAAGGCGAAGAAACCCGAGCCCCAACCCCCAGAGCTCATGACGGAGCTTCACACTGCCTCTGATAGTATTAATATGATCCGCGAGTCCAATCGCGCATCACCTCTTTTCAATCACCTCAGCGCGGTCGCCGAAGGTATCGTGGCTCTGGGATGGTTCTTTGAGCCCAAGCCAGGCGATTTCGTCAGTGAGATCGTCGGTGGTATTGAATATTATGGCAACAAGGTCCTGAAGGAGTACAAAGAGAAGTAGGATTTTACGTATATTGCATATGTGCTGGATTAAGTATTAACGCTTTCCATTAGAGATAAAACCCACGTCCAGTACATTCAATCGTACTATCAGGTCTTCAAGTCACTTGCCGCCTATCTTAAGAAGCACTACCCGAAGGGCCTGACATGGAATGAGCAGAGCGGCATTGACGCGCTGGAAGCTCTCAGACAGGTCAAAGGCGGCTCCAGTGCTGGGGCCAGCGGTTCTGCTCCTCCCCCTCCCCCGCCACCCCCTGTGCCGACGCTGAACGTGCCCAGCGGAGTTCCTCCACCCCCGCCACCACCACCTGGTGTTCCTCCTCCACCAAGCGCGGCCCCGGCAGGAGATATGTCGGCCGTGTTTGCTCAGTTGAACCAGGGTGAGGCCATCACTTCCGGTCTCCGTAAGGTTGACAAGTCCGAGATGACACACAAGAACCCGAGCCTTCGTGGGGGCTCGACTGTCCCAGAAACCCCTGATTCACCGGGCAGCATTTCTCGCTCCAAGTCGCCAGCCCCGAGCAAGAAGCCTAAGCCGGAAAGCATGCGCGTCCGTAAACCTCCCCGCAAGGACCTCGAAAGCAACAAGTGGTACATCGAGAACTTCGAAGGCCCAGGCGAGGTAGTTGAGATTTCTGCGCAGCAGAACCATTCCATCCTTATCTCCCGTTGCAATAATACCATCGTGAAGGTGACCAACAAGGCAAATGCCATCGCGATCGATAACTGCAAGGGACTTTCGGTTATCATTGACTCCCTGGTGAGCAGCCTTGACGTCATCAAATGCACCAAATTCGCTCTCCAGATCGATGGTGTGGCCCCCACGCTCTTGCTTGACCAAGTGGATGGCGCCGTAATCTACCTAGGATCGCAGAGCTTGAGCACCGAGGTGTTCTCCAGTAAATGCACAGCGCTCAACGTCATGCTTCCCCCGAAGGAGGGAACAGACGAGGATACCAAGGAGTGCCCCGTCCCCGAGCAGATCAAGTCCTATGTCAAGGACGGCGTCCTGGTGAACGAGATCGTCGAGCACGCGGGTTAAAAGTAATAATTTTGCGACTGCCTTTTAGTATGTCTCAGGGACGTGTATTTGGCCATCTGCATATCTTGGAAAATCATCTAGTGGATAGCGGTAGTTGGCCAGGCCGATCTTTTGACATGTACAACAAATATAAGGAATCTTCTCCGTTAAGTTTAGACGCCGTGTAGATAAATCAATTCCAAATCAATCACTAGAACAATTCATCGTTCCTGCTGTTATCCAGTGTTTGTTGAAGCAACCTTCGTCTTACATGCTTCAAGTATATATCCGGAAGAGCTTAGACGGGCGGTAACTTCCAGTTCGTGTATTTGATTTCGTTGACCGCAATCGATTCAGTGTCAGGAGTACAATTTTATGTACAGTAAATTTTGTTACATAGATGTTTGCTAGAGATTCAATGTATTTATAACAATGATTCTTATTAACGTATATGTGTCTGTGCTATTCACCGTTTAACCGTATATTTAAGCTAAGTATCCAAATTCCCACAAGTCCAAAATAGAACAGGTTAACAAACCACCGGGTACCGGATAGACAGAAGAGAGAATCTTCAAAACGGTACTCGAACTGAACTCTGTACGCCTTGACAAATGAAACATATCAGTAAGAAGAGAGGAGACTTCCTAGACTCCAGGGCATTGTCGACGCCATGAAAAAAAGAGTACTTTGGGGTATTATTGTATGTATGTCCTGCGCCCTTAGTTGGTCCACTTGAGTTGGTGTCGAAAGCGGAAGGCGATTAAAATCATGTCTAGAAGATGAACCTGCACTATGAACGTCAGTTCGACAGGGTGTGTCCTGCACAATGGTAACAAGTCAACGGTAAAAAAAAAAAGCTAAGTTGAACAGTTTATACTGATGAAAATATGCAGTGGCCCAGGAAATCCTTCTGGATGGGCGGCTTCGATGCATTTTCTTGGCTCACTTTAACTGATGCCTGATGAGTTATGCTTCTGTACATCTAGCCCTCTCAGCCGTTTGGCAAGTAGGCTTTCGCTGGCTTCAGAACCGCTTATAGGATTGAATGGATAGCCACCATATCCAAGGTCTCCTTTGTTGAGTTTAGTATACGTTCCGTTATCAGTCCAATAGCTTTCGACCGCCTCTTGATCCGGTATAGGAAGCGCTTCTTCCCTTAGAGACGGGATGGGTCGGAAAGGATGGGGAGCTCGCTGCAGCGGGCGGGCATCCTTCGAATTACTAGAAAAGGCTTGTTGTCCACTGATCGGTACTTGTGCCTGATGACAATCTGGGGAGGGGAGGTCGGGATATGAAGCTAGAACAGAACCTCGGCCAGCAGCCGGTCGTAGGGATCCTCTCTCCATTGGTAGCTTCGTGCTCATATGTGTATGGCCGGCATCACGAGGAGGCTTATAAGGTGTATACCGGGGTTCCGGATGCTGGATCTCATTCCGGAGCCTCTCTTTGCCATCGGGAACTCGATTAGCAAATACAATACGGATGCTTGAGTGGAGATAGAAGCGGCCTTTGGAAGGACAGCATATATTCAAATGAATCAGATACCTCAGAATGGGCTTGTCCTTCGGGTCTTCGGATACGCACAAGGACGCCTCTGGGCGATCTGTCCCAAAGTTCCTTCGTACAGTGAGAGGCATATCAATGACAGGCCCCGCAGAATAACTTCTCTGCCGAATGAACGTCTTGGTCCCGGGTTCCATATCACTGAGATCGTATGGGATCAGAAATAACTTCACGGCTGTTTTGTTCGGGTTTTTAATCATAACCTGAAGCTGGCCCTGTTGAGGTATTCGATAGCAACCTCCAGGTGGACATTTTGGCGACTCAGTCCTCCTGTGTCTTTTCTCTCGTCTGCGGAGCGCATCTTGGTCGTTAGACCTGGGTGGTGGAGCATTATCGGCCATGTCATCGCAACCACCCGCAGGGCTCTGGTGGTATCTGCGGCGTCGACTCGTAGCTGATGCGTCCTTAGGAAGAGAGTTCTCAAGGTCGATTAAGCCAACGTAAGGACTAGGATTATCATCCGAGATTGAGCGACCTCTTCCTGAGGTTGGATAGCTGTAAAAAACGGCCGGAAACGGAATGGTAACGTGAGGCGGACACTTGAGATTGGCTTTACATTTGCCTTTCCCTAAAACACCAATCTGCGCTGTGAAATCCAGCGGCTTGGATGGATTCATCGACATTCTACCGCGCAGAATCGATTCCTCGTAGGAGCCAACCAATGGTGCATGTGGTCTAGACGACTTTTCAGAAGCTAGAGAGGGCCTCCTGGTTCTAGGGGATGGAGTCTGCACCGACGACGCTAACTGAAGGCTATACGCAGATGTGAAAGACCGGCGAGAAATAGAAGTTTGGAATGGAAGTGTCTCATTCCATCTTCCGGGACAATAGCCAGACTGAAAGTTAAACGCTCCTCGATGGGCAGTGGGAGACGATGGAAGATGCCGAAAAGATTCTGGCGGTAGCGTGCGGCGACGGCTGGCTTTCTCCAAAGAATCAAGCTGCTCAGCTCGATCGGTTCTGGTGGAAAAGTCCAAGTCGGTATTGTTCGCCTGGTATACAAGAGGACTCGTTGGAGCCTTTAGGACATAGCTGGAGGAGAAAGATCCCAGCGACGGTGTTCGGGAGCGGGACGTTGGCCTCGCGTTTTCATCCGACACGTTGGTTGCCGTAGGTTGTGTTCTCAAGGATGGTGCGAAAACAGGGGGTGTAAACCAAGGGGCCGTTGGGGAAGACCCTAGAAGGGGAAGACGTGAGCTGGCATCAAGCCCGTGTAGCGGTGCCGGCGGCAATTGTTGCTGATCTTGACTGGCTCCCTCTCGAAAGTCGCCGGAATGCAGCGCTGACCGAGGGCGTTGGATATCAGCCGGGGAGCCAGATTCCTGAGCAGTTGTGCCAGAGCCATCACTAGGAACATCTCGTTCGACGAATTCGGCTTTCATCTCGGATGCTTTGTCAGGCGCGCAGGAGACATAGTGACCAGCACCTAAGTCTTCAAACTATATCGTGACTCATGTAAGCAGATGCATATCGTAAAAAGAGGTTATATATTTTTCCCTTTCATCATGTCTCCTGCAAGATCATTCATTCCCGACAGGACAAAATGTACGTACCAGCCTATGTTCCCAAGCCGAGGTATCGGCGTTCTTGATGTAATGAATCAATTCCTCTCGGTCGCTTGAACGCAAATCCGACAGACTGCGATCTGATAAGGGCAGCTGCTCAGAAAATCCGAGGCCCCTCCCCAAAGGTTGAGTTTTCCCATGATGGTGGGCCCACGAGGGTCTCTCAATTTGGCATTCATCCTCTCTTATCGGGGGGTGGTCATCGGACCATAGATCATAGAACCGCTGGCGATCCGGATCCTGAAAGATAGGCATGGTCACAGGTTGTTAGTTAGTATTGACTGGACATATAAAAAACCATACATCCCAATTAACGAGATCTAAGCCGACCGGAGGTAAAGGCGCCCATGAGGGAAGTAACGAGGGGGTTAACGGGGGAGGATGTTTGAAGTCGAAGTGGCGGCCGGGGAATTGAATGTATGACGAGATCGGCCTTTGGACGGGGAAAAGGAGAGGAGAGGAGATGTGCGGCGGGCAAGCTAGAGTTTGGTTAATTGAGATTGAGAAAGGATCCGACGAGCTATTTGAGCGAGAGTATAATTGAGTCATGAGGCGTCTGAAACGACATGGGGTGGGCTTGGTCCACCTTTGAACAAGTCAGTCCGCATTACTATTTTTTTTTGGGCTTGAAAGACGGGAGGGGAATCGAAAACTAATGGTTTGATCTACGGCGGTAACGGTACCGTTTGGTACCACGATCTTCCTTATCGCAATCGTGTATGTACTGTAATCATCCTTATCCTAGGGAATATTTTTTTTTGCCCTTCTCTTCTTTTCCTTTTCCTACTGTATGATTCAAAACGTCATTCCAACATCTACTAGTTATTAATTCTACACCTTTAAATTAATTCTTGCCACCCCTCCTCGTGACACATCAAGCGCTCTCTTCCCCCCCCCTGCGTGAAATTATTGAAAATCTGCTGCTAGATCGGAAACTTTTCTGCACAGGGAATTCAACCAGGAGATTGTATTTACTGTCCCGCCAAAATAGGTTTTATACCTTTTTTGTTTCTTTTCAATTTTCTATGAACATATAGGACAACGGAATCCCTCGCCACGTCAATTGTTGCCCAACATAAATTGATTTACTCGATCCGACCAAATTAGCTAGTCTGAGGGACATACCCGACCAGGGAAACGGAGAATCATGTCGACTAAGCGCCCCCGAGACCGTGATGCAAAGTCCGAAGAACAACGCACCACCGAACCGCCGGTAAAGAAGAAGAAGGGATTTTCTGTAGGACCTGCAAATCTGCCTGATGGTACCTATCGTCGGAAAAGTACGGTCTCCCTTTACGTGTGACTGGTCCTGTAAGGTCCCTCTTGCTAATGACGACCTACTCTAGCCCAGAAAATTAAAGCCGACCTGATTCAAAAGGCCAAAGTTAAAAAGGCCTACGCCAAGGTGCAGGCCGAGGAACTCGCGGCCGCACCACGCAAGTCAGTCTACGAGCTAGCCGAGGAAAATGCAGAGCATATACCGCACCTAGAACCGGCCTCCCTGGAATTGCACCCAGACCGCCAGGCGATGCTGGATCAACCACAGCCCGCGCGCACGACAGACCAGGATGGCGAAGGTCGTCGGAAGCGGAAGCCCAAGCGGTCTGCTTTTACGAAAGAGATGGAGATTGCGGAGAAGCGCAGACAAGAGGCGCAGAAGCGCCGAGAAGAGCGCGAGCTTAGACAAAAGGACCGCGAAGCGATGGCGAGGGCTAGACGACCAGACCAGCAAGGTAAGAGGAGATTAGGTCGTGAAAGCCATGTGTTACTGAGTCGGGTGCAACGGATGGTCGGCCAGTCGTAGAAGGGAGGAGTTGTTCGCAGAAATAGGACGTGGTGATGGATCAAAAGGTTTCCAAAATGATACCCACTGGAATCTTGTTTATGTACGTTCAGTTGTACCTGTAGTGCTGGATACCAAAATTCAATTATATCTCATTATTTACTACGCTGGTGTCTTTGGCTCGGTCCGAGTTCTTTGCCTCCTAAAGCAAGCAAATTCTCCTTTAGTTCTCTCCCGCAACCGTTTCAGCGTTCCCCGCATTTCACCCAGCTCCGACTGAAGACGAGCTCGAGCCTCGTGCGTGGTGCGGCGATCGAGTTCCACGTAGATCTGACTCTGCACGGTGGAGGCTTCATCGGTAGAGAATTGTGACATGGTCTGCGCAATGAACTCGGTGTCGAGGGTGGCTTGCATCAAGGCGGCCAAAGTATACGACGATCGAGAGCTGAAAGCCGTCAGGAGAGATGAAGAGACCTTTGTGAGTAGGTGCGTAAGAATGATGGTCAGAAGTGGTGGTTGGGTTGCTGACGACGACCGATTGGCAGTTGGCGAAGAACTGGAAGGAATCGTAGTTGATATCTCCGTATGGACCAGCACAAGAGTCAGCATCGTGTTGTAGACGTACGGCCGGACTTGTTCGGGGCGAGGAACGGTCGGCTCCCAGTCCGGGGCAGTAACACCGTCGATGATCGTGGTGTTCAGTTTGTTCATGGTGGGCTTGGTGTACGATTGGAACAAGCGGTCGTCAATTTGACTAAGCACGTCGCGGATAGTGTTGGCTTCCTCTGTCAACTTGACTGAGAATGATGTCTCGAAGTTTGCCACCAGCTGAGGGACGAGATCGGCCTGGAATGCTTTGATATTCGACAGAGTGAGGAGTATGCGTATGTTCTACATTTTTTATTAGCTGATATGTATGCATTTGAGAGAAACAAGTGACCTACTCTATTTCGGGCATCTACTGCATCCGCAATGAACAGAGCCGTGGATGGATCAGAGAGATTACCTGCCGCTGGCCCAGCGAGCACCCATTCACTATCCTCTTGAGGAATAGTGGGATGCTCCGCGTTTTCCACCAAGCCGCTGAGGGCCTTGTATATACTGGACACAAATTGTGTGCGCACCATCTGTAGAAGCTTCGCAGGAGGTTGTGTGACAACATCCACGTCACCCGATTTTACCATGGCCTCGGAAATGTAAAGGATCTTCTGCATTCCACTAAGGATTGCGTTCTCAAAAGCCACAAACAAACCGGGCATCTTGGTCAAGTCCTTTTTCTCCGAATCCCTCGTCCAGTCCTCCAACATCTTGCAAACTTCTGCATCTTTGCCCCAAGCGTAGCATGCTGCGCGAACGGAACGCTCACGTGCAACGCTCACGAGTGACTTGAGGAGATCATAAGCATTGTCCGTGCTTCGTACGGGTGCCAATGCAGCCATTTCACTAGCTGCTCTGCCGATAAGCACTAGGAATTGACCGAGATAGTGAACACCACTAAGGGAGTTAGAAAACGGTGGCCAGAACGCAAAATCTTCCCAGGCTTCACCACGTTTGGGTGTGGGGAATGGCATATTCTTGGGATCAAGTTTGAAGCGGGACTCAGTGGGGGTGATGCCTCCACTCATTGGGCTTTTGGGGCTTGGTGGTGGCATTGAGGAGGTGAGTATGGCGACGTCTTCCACTGGAGAATCGGCGAACAGCGACAGGACACTTTCACGGATTAGGTTGACCAACTCAACAACGCCTTTCTGCAATTCACTAGATTCAATTGGCGAGAGTCGATGATGTCTACGACTTTCTCCTTCGAATCCGGTTGGGAGAAGCTTTTGTTTGCTACCTTCGATGAAGGATTGCGCCGCTTCCCAGAAGTCAAAGACTTCACCAAGGAGACCTCCTTGTGATGATAGCAGTCTAGTCAAGTAAGTGTTCACACATTCCCAGAGCTCGATGACCTGGTCAGCGTCAAGCATCGCTGGGGTACCTGCTGCACCGTCACGTGGAGCGAGCCGAAGATAGGATGCCACTGCTTGAGGCGTTGGCTTCTCACAAGAAGCGAGCCTGCGTCGAAGAATCTCTAATTCTGTCTTGCAACGTTCGCAAAAAGTTGTGATTCTTGTTTTCAAGTACTCATAGCGACCAAGAAGCCAGACCCAGATGGGATTGTCTTCGACACCCAGTTCCAGTAACGCGCCGATTAATTCCATGTGTTCCTCAACTGGACCGGAAGCTGTCACCGTTGTCGATGTGATGGGAGACTCGCTCAAGCGCCTCCATAGATCGTGCTTGAACGCTTGTATCTGCTGATCGACATCCATCCACATCCTCCCCATGGCTAAGATCATATGGGTCTCGTCGTCAGTCAGCGGCCGGTCCTTGCTCGTCGCTGTATCAGCAATGTTCCTGGCCTTCTTCGAGAGCGTCCTGGCTTTGGTGTATTGCTCAAAAACAGAATCGTAGTCCCTTTGTTTGATAGATTTCGAAAGGAGCCCGCCTATTTCATAAACATCTCGGT
This sequence comes from Aspergillus alliaceus, assembly GCF_009176365.1. Classification (NCBI taxonomy): domain Eukaryota; kingdom Fungi; phylum Ascomycota; class Eurotiomycetes; order Eurotiales; family Aspergillaceae; genus Aspergillus; species Aspergillus alliaceus. The sequence continues at coordinate 447,450 of NW_022474710.1, forward strand.
GCTTCTCCATGGTATCGAGGACTGATTTCAAGACCTGTTCTCTCTCACGGCCACCTAACGCAGGTCCCCATACTTCTTCAGCCTTGACGGAGGCTTCCAAAAGTGGGCCCCGGATGCCCTTCATTCCGTATTCACTCTCCTTAGTCAGAGCATTCTTCCCCGGTGCTGAATCTGAAACCGCCGCGGGAGATACGCTCTGCCTCCCTGATGAATAGCTCCGGAAATGCCCCGACTTGCGGCGAGCTTGTGGGGCTGATAATTCTTGTGCCTTCCCCTGGTTCCTCATCTCTGTATACACGCTATCAATTGTTGCTTTGGCTCGGACGAATCGCTCGAAGTTCGCCTCAACGAGGACTTTCAAGGAAGCTGACTTTTGATCGATCGACCGCGATAGGAACTCTAATCCATTGAGCAGAGACTTAATTGAGGCGTCGGAGTGAGCCTGCGAGAGAAAGAGTGCCGGGGAAAATGACGTAGATGAGAGCAAGAATCTGTTGCGCAAGCGGCTCTCTTCTTCTATGGACAGGCCTCTCTTCTTCAAGATCCTCAGGACGCTCTCGCCTGTCCCAAGCGGATCTGGCTCGTCCACCTGGACGAGGTTTTCCCGGGCATTGTTTCCTTTAAGTGACCCTAGGTTGGCGCCTTTCCGGCCACTGCCACTGCGCTCGAGAGCAAAGTACCGGGATCGCCGCGAACTAGTGCGGGCGAGAGCCTCATCTTCCGAATGATCGCTTTCGTCTAGCTCCGCAGGCCACTCCTCCGGAAAGGCCGAAGGGAGGTTGTAATAGTTTGCGATATCTGCGTCGGCCATTGTTGCAAGGTGTCACCGTGCCTGGTCTAGGAAGCAGGTGACCGATCAACCGCCGGGGTAGAACGATCCAGGAGGCCGCATGCAGGGAAAGACGCAGCTTGCACAGGTGGGGAAATTGGGACGTCAGATTATAGGTTAGACTAGGTTAGGGAGAGTGGAAAATTTACGAGGAAATGATAATCTCAATGCCAACGAGGAGGGTGACCCGTGACCGTCCCGCCAGTCGTTATCTGATCTAGGAAAGGACACCAAGTGGACTCTGGGCAGCCAAACACGGTATCTATGCCGGTCGGGTCGGCTGCGGCGCTGCCGAGAGAGGTCAAGATTGGCCTGAGGTTGAACTTCTTTCACTTCCCGCACAAGCAGCCCGCCGCCGCCTTTCTTCTCTCTCCCTTTCTCAATCCTTCCATTCACTCTCCTCTCCAACCCAGTGTTGTTTTTGATCCCGGGGACCTGCCACAATGTTTGCTGCTAGGAATATCGCTCTCCCCGCCCGTCAATGCTTGCGGAACACTCGTACCTCCCCAAGCATTGCTTCGCCTTTTTCGCAGGTATACCCAGCCACGTTCAATCTCCGACTCGACTTTCAATTCCTGCGTAACTAACCCGTTTATCTAGCTCCGTAGTTATTCCGCTGCTGCCGAAGAACGTGTCGCTAAGTTCAAGGGTCAGAAGGACACCGATGTATGTTACGCTCCGATGACATCGAATTTTTTTTTTCCCTCGGAACCTTTGGTCCGGCGTCTCCCGCCATTTCCCTGGACGATTAAATCGATAACGCAAATTTATATCAAGCGCTTCGAAGCAAAGTTTCTGATGGATATCACTTTTTATAGGGAAAGTACACTGTCACCCTGATTGAGGGTGATGGCATTGGCCCTGAGATTTCCCAGTCCGTGAAGGATATCTTCGCTGCCGCAAAGGTAATGTTACATTCCTTCTGGTCGGGTGTAGTTTAAGATGCATTACTAAAACTGGATATAGGCCCCCGTCAAGTGGGAGCCCGTCGACGTTACCCCTATCTTGAAGGATGGAAAGACCGCAATTCCCGATGAAGCCATTGAGAGTGTAAAGAGGAACTACGTCGCCCTTAAGGGCCCCCTTGCTGTACGTCAAACGTCGCGATGCATCGTGCAAATTTTTCGCTAAACAAAAGGATATTTAGACCCCCGTTGGTAAGGGACACGTTTCTCTGAACCTCACTCTTCGCCGTACCTTCAACCTTTTCGCCAACGTGCGTCCTTGCCGGTCTGTTGCTGGCTACAAGACCCCCTACGACAATGTTGACACCGTCCTGATTCGCGAGAATACCGAGGGTGAATACTCTGGTATCGAGCACGTCGTTGTCGATGGCGTTGTGCAGAGCATCAAGCTCATCACCAAGGAGGCCTCCGAGAGAGTCCTGCGCTTCGCCTTCCAATACGCTCGTTCCATCAACAAGAAGAAGGTCCGTGTCGTGCACAAGGCCACTATCATGAAGATGTCCGATGGTCTTTTCTTGAATCTCGCCCGCGATATTGCCAAGGAGTTCCCCGATATCGAGTTCGATGCAGAGCTGCTGGACAACTCTTGCCTCAAGATCGTCACCGACCCCACTCCGTACAACGACAAGGTTCTTGTCATGCCTAACCTGTACGGTGACATTCTGTCCGACATGTGCGCCGGTCTGATCGGTGGTCTCGGCCTCACCCCCTCCGGTAACATTGGTAACGAGTGCTCCATCTTCGAGGCTGTCCACGGCTCCGCTCCCGACATTGCCGGCAAGGGTCTCGCTAACCCAACTGCTCTGCTTCTGAGCAGTATCATGATGCTGCAGCACATGGGTCTCGGTGAGCATGCCGCTCGTATCCAGAAGGCCACCTTCGATACCCTCGCTGAAGGAAAGGTAAGCTAACCCGCACATTACCCTCTTTGATTAGTGGGACAAAAATGCTAATATCACATAGACCCTTACCGGTGACTTGGGCGGCAAGGCCAAGACTCACGAGTATGCCGAGGCCATTATGAAGCGTCTGTAAGGGATTCGGTTCGCACCATGTACTTTTCCCTTAATTGTCTCCTTTTAGCCTGTGAATGACTAGAACAAATGTAGTGACCTATTATACGTACAATGTATTTATTTAGATGCCATTTCCATTGCAATATGCCTTGGTCATTTTCTCCATTGTAATGACAACTCCATCGGTCGCGCAATTGCCTGTTGACTGAGCATGTCTTCTGGACGGAGCGTCGCGTTCTGTTGACTGACGGCTAAATTGTAAGAAGAACCTGAAGTGGGCCGAATATATTGTTAAACAAGCGCAATGTGAACCCTAAAGAAACGCCTGCCCTGAGTCCTCCGAGGTATCAAAACTTTCAAATCATTGAATGATAAAGTACATATTAACACTACCGTCGCCGACCACCTCGCCTGGTTCCCGTAGCGTTACCTCTCTTTTCCTTTTGCTTTGTTCGTGTTGTCTGGGCTCGTGTGCTTCGTGTTGTTGGAGACCCCCCTGTATCCTCTTCCTCTTCTGCTTCTTCGTCGCCTTCGCTGTCGTCTTTTGCCCCATCTGAGCCTTCTTCGTCTTCTTCCTCGTTTGCACCAGCATCCTCAGAATTGCCTTCTTCTTCTCCCGTGCCAAAACTCCTCCTTGGAGCCTCGACTTCTACTTGTAACCGCGAAAACCGAGGACCTCGCGTCGATTGACGACCTCCACGACCTGGCTTCCTACCTCGTGACGGGGCGGGAGAGGAACGGGGTTCTAGATGCGCGTAATAGTCAGAATCTGGATGGGAACTCAGGAACATGGAGACTCAGTAAGACACACCATCTGTGTCAGCGACCGTGCTACCTCTCCTAGACTCTGCTTGGGCACTATGAACCGGGGAGGTAGATCCCTCCATTGCTAGCCTCCGCTCAAACATCAACTCGCCGTACTCATCTTCAGGGAGCTCAAATGGACAGTATAGCTCTTTCGAATTATCGACATCATCGGATGTATTTAAGGAGTCCTCCTATAAGTAGAAGCGCAAGATATTAGCAATGTAGGGCCAACATGGATAAGCATTGGTGCGCACCCGTTCATCGAGTGCTGGAAGATTGTATAAGGTTCCCAGCTTTTTCCAAATCCCAGGTATCCGTGTATGTTGCGCGTGGGAAGGTGCATAGCCCTGACTTTTCATGAATTCGGAGATAGCGATCATACGGAAGTGTTTGTGCATTCCTTTGACGATACACGTTGGTTAGCAGGTGTCTGCTTACTGAAGCGTCGCTAGGGGCAGCTACGAACCAACTGGCTTCCATTTGATTATGCCCTTTAATAGAGCAGTCTCCTGTTCATCCGTCCATGGGTCAGTTACTGGGTCGTAATCTGTGTTAAGCTGAGCTGCGCTTTCACTGGCGGGGGTATTCGCTGAAGGTTGGGCGGCTTCGGGTTGAGCGGTAAGCTTTGGCTTCTTTCTTGGAGGCATGGTGCCTGATATCTACACAATGCCCGCTGCCGTAGGTTTGAGTGACGTTTGGAGGACTTGACTTGGAGGTGAAGACAGTTGGGGAGCTTCCGTAGATAATGAATCGCGACAAACTCATTCTGCTACGGTTTCCTAAACAAGCGGTGGTCCAAGCGTGAGCTGGGGAGGCGCTAGCACCTTTTAAGGCTAGTGAGGCGTGATTGCGCGCTGCCCACGCGTCGTCAACTGATAAGGATCTGTTTTTATGGTGTCAATCGGAGTAGTCCGTGACTCTGAGGATGGATCTGGAAGATTATGATGCCGACCCATTTTCTAGTAAGGGCCTGTGGAGGTTGTCTAAGTTTACGCTCCAGTCCCTGCAACCGTTAGAACCATTACCTTGGAATGAAGAGTTACCTGGTGCGTGGCAATGCTGGGTGGCCTGTCCCCCAATTCTCAAATGCTGACTATCTGCTTTTACCAGATCTGACAGGGGGGATTTTCAAAATTCCTCTTGATTTGTTTAATGAAGATAATTCCAAAGTGCACCAGTTGAACTTCGAAACCGATGTATTCGACCGGGACTTGATACCCGAAACATCAACCTACGCGTCAAGCGAAACCCAAGCCGAATTAACTATTATTCACCCGGAAACAGAAGATGTAGTAGAGGATATTTGGATGCTGGATAGCTTAGACGACGAACCAGGCAACAAAGGATTGTTAAAGACGTGGGAAACCTACCAAAACCGATCGTACCGTGAGCCTGCCTCAGCGTACTTTAGTGAATCGGGGGCTAGAGGATTTGATGCAACGTTGGCGCATCAGGATTTGGTGAATAGGCCCGGGAACCCGAGCCGTGTGGCTCGAAATGATATCTTTTTCCAGTCCCTGTTTCGGCTTGGTCTCGGTTGGAGCTCTATGTTTTTCCGATACAATAGGGAACACCAGATGTTCGAGCGGGTATTCGATGATGTTCGCCTTTCCGGTGTTAGTGTTGCTGCACTCAAAGGTTTGACTGATGAGATGATCCGGTGTGGTACGAATATGCAGCGGGTGCGAAACTTCGTTGGCAAAGCCCCTTCTAAGTCCACTAAACTCTCCGCCATTTCGACTCTTTCAAGCGCTATGGCTGTCATCATTTATACTCTTGAGAAACAGCTTCTTAAATATTCTAAGAACATAGCGTCCCTTATTCAGATCAGTGCCTTGTTTCAGCGATGTGGTGAATTGGTTGGTTCCTTGGCAGACCTGGTTGAAGCTATTAAAGGTGTTGTGTCGGAAGCTCAGATATTCTCTATCGTTTTTGAAAAGGCAGCTCATTTTTCTCAAACCTTCGGCCAGATGGAGGATCTCTTCCGCGAAATTGTTATCCGGACAGTGATCCCATTTCTTGAGCACGTGGAGGCTTGGATTGGTCTCCGTTCAGAAGCCGAGATATTGAGGGAGCCGGCGACAAGTGGCAGAAGCTTCATGGCCCTAGAATTCTCTGAGGAGAACTCGAAGACCACATCATCACAAACAACGAGATTTGACTATAGATATAACTCTGCCGAGATGCCATCATTTATTCCCCAAGACCAGGCACAATTGATCTTCGAAAGCGGACGCAGCCTGCGCCTTCTTAAAAGATTCCACCCTCAGCATCCAATTGCAAGCAACAAAATTTGCAACGGAAGTATCCCGAGGCTTAGCTGTGCAAGCACATGGGCAGATATTGAAAGAATCCAGCAAAAAGCCCAGAAGTACGAAAATCAACTCCGTTCTGAGATCCTCAAGTATAATCGCGGCGATGCCTCTGCGAAGGAAAACATCAAACTTGGTTCTCAGGCGCCTGCCCAAGCTGGGGCTAGTGACACGCTTAAAGATACCTTCGACCTGTTTGACATTGACGACGCGAAATATATGACGGGGTTACTGGCAAACCAAACTTCTATGGAAAAGGATGAACTCTCCCGACTGCTCGACTCAAGAAATGATACATATCATGAAATGCCTGAGGATAGTAGGCATAATTTCGGCCCAGAATTGGCTTCTGCTCTCTACCTGTCTCTTGCACCACTCCTTTCTTCTCAGGCATTGTTAATCGATTTCTCTTGTCTTCATCTTCTGTTTAAAGAGCACAAGGTTCGGTACCACTTAAGCCTGCAGTGGCGGTTTCAGCTTCTTGGGGATGGTTTCTTCACCTCGCGTCTGTCACACGCGCTTTTTGATCCGGAAATGCAAAGTGGCGAGCGAAAACCTGGTGTTGTCCGTAGCAGTGTCCACACCGGCTTGCGTTTAGGAAGCCGCGACACATGGCCACCGGCAAGCTCGGAACTGCGATTGGTGCTCATTGGTCTTCTTAGTGAGTGTCATGGATTTGATGACCACTCAGAGAACTTGACAGGCGACGAGTCGCGCAAAGAGAGGGAGCTTCCCGGCGGTCTGAGTTTTTCTATCCGAGAGTTGACTGACGATGAGATCACTAAGTGCAAGGATCCTAATGCTATCGAGGCTTTGGACTTTCTTCGCCTCCAATATAAGCCTTCAAATGTCCTGGAAGCCATAATTACTCCACGGTCGCTTAACAAGTATGACCGCCTCTTCAAGCATCTGCTTCGACTCCTCCGAATGGTTTCGGTCGTCAAAGGCCTCATCCGTGATTCTACAGGGAGGGACTCCCTCTCCGGGGATCCTCGGAATGTGTACCAGAAATTTCGTATTGACTGCCAGCACTTTGTCCTCGCACTGAGTGACTACTGCTTTCACGTGGGTGTTGGGTCAACTTGGCAGCGGTTTCAAGATAGCCTATCTAAGATTGAATATTGCCTCGACCGCGGCGACATTGATGGTACGATAGAAGCGGCTCATTCTGTCCCTAGACTTAGAGATTATCATGAGGACATTCTAGACCAAATCCTTTTTGCGCTATTCCTCAGCAAACGACATGCGGACGCAGCAAAGTTAGTAGAAAGCATTTTTGATACGATATTGACATTTGCTCCGCTGTCGAGGATGGATGGAACGAGCGGCGTACGCTACGAAAGCGAGGCCATCGCCTATCAGCTGTATGCTAATTTCCGGAAGCAAACGTCCCTTTTTGTTGGGTATCTACGCAGTTTAGATGGCGTGAAGGCGGCTTCGAAGTCTTTCGGTAGGTCCGGCTCGACTTTCGCATCCAGAGAAGCACCTACAAGTATCTTTGAACACCTTCTGGCACGCTTGGATATGAAGAAGTATTACTGAAAACTGATTATTAGCTACTATTTTCAACTTATTGTCTCTTTTCTCCCACCATCTTTTACACAGGACGCCGAAAAACTATCACTTGTGTTGATACATTGTGAATCTTGGTATCTATTAACGTGACGATGTATCCTATTCCCAAATATAACCCCTGTATATATTCCCAACGCCGTCATGACACACGTCTTCCATTTCATCAGGTCATTCTCTATATATTTTGAACTTAGAAGAAGTGAAGGTCCGACTCTCTCCATCCTTGCATCAAGAGAGACTTCCGAGCGGATTCTTCCATGGCTGGCGGTCCACAAACAAGTACCATGCTCTCATCTTCAGGCCCTGCATATTCCTTGAGAAGATCTTCGGATATGCGTCCTCGGCGCCCAGTCCACGAGTCTGGTGCTTTCGACAGTGTGTGTATGATGTTACACCGTTTACTATCGAGCGCCATAAATCCATCGAGCTCGGCTCGGCAGAGGATATCCTCCTCTCGTCTATTTCCATTAAGAACAACACATAAAGTGGGATCTTTTCGGTCTTGGATCACGGCACGCAGAACCTGGAAAATCGGTGTAATCCCAGTTCCTCCACAAATCATTTTAAACGACCGAACATGGCGCTCCTTGCCACTTATGAGAACTCGTCCATTACCGAGATATTCAAATCTGCCTGTTGGACCCTTACACTCGACCACAGAGCCCAATGGCAGTCTGTCAAGGGCCATCGTCATCTTACCGCCTGCCGCGGCGTCAGTTGCGAAGTATATCTTGACCAGCAGATCCACGGTTCCTTTCTGGCTTGTTTCCGAGATTGGGGTGTACGAGCGAATGATGGGTTCTTTGCTGGACATTGTGTCAAGAGCCTTTATCATGAGATGCTGCCCGACTGGTAAACCCAATGTTTGATCGTCGTGTTCTAATCGGAAACTAAAAATCCGTGTATCCCATGATATATCCCTTTTCTCTTTCAGCGTTGCCTTTGTCCACAACCGTGATTGGAGAAAGACCGGGCGGACTTCGTCGGACAGAGATGATGTATCATCCTTGAGTGCCTTCAAACCTGCTTGGTCCATTGTTCCAATGTGGTAATCCGGCATCATCGCTTTTGCGGTCTCGCTATCTGTGGTTCAGTGTTAATCAAAAGGCATATTTACAGAGTGATCTGTTTCGAACTCACGAATCGCGAGGAAATCCTCAGAGACATCAAGGCCAACGGAGGAAATAATACTCTGTGCTCCACCAGGGTGGCCCTCAAGGAATGCAGTACCATCATACACTTCGCCATCCACAATGAACCATGGCTTTTTATCGCTGGCACTTTCCTTAAATTCTTGAAGACCGATCGTTCTGTCAAGCCCGTCTTTCTTCATATTGATCTCCTGCACGGGCACTGGCTCTGTCGGCTCCTCTCCTTCGTACCTTTCTCCCCAGTTACCGTTTGTCAGATCCCCTCCGTCCTTCTTAACGCGTTCCATCCAACCCGTGGGCATACTGGGATGGGTTGGGTGTTCGAATTTCAAGTTCCCGTTCTCCTTGGTGATTGTGACACGGAACCAAGGATTGTTCATCATTCCAAGAACGGACCAGTACATATCCCGTGGCTGAACGCTCAGTGATTCGTCCATGGCCCTTACAAGAATGGCATCGCTGCCCTCAAGCTCCGGGATGAGGATGCTGAGAGACCAGAAGCACCAGCAGAAGCAAGTCTCGCGCCAATACATATCCACTTTCCCTCCGAAAAGCTCGCCTTCGAAATCACGATACTTGTCTTCAGCACATTCGATATCCGCCAATCTCCAAGCTGGGTATTCGTTAGCTATGATACGTGTCCTTACACATTGAGCGCACTAGGATCCCTACATTTGCCTTTGTCTAGGGATATTTCCACCCTGGTAACTCTGCGACCCCCTCCCGCGTACGCATATCCCTTGACAGTATATGACGGCCCCGCTGAAGAGAGATCTAGGACCTCGTTGTTCTCAGGATATACAACAGAAGAATTTGTGTTTAGGTCATAGATCGCGTATCGGTCGTCGCGCCACCAATTTGGGTTGCTTGAAGCCATCTCGGGTGAGACCATTGTTCTAGGGTAGACAGTTAGACAGGCGGTTGGCAGATAAGGCATGGTGCACCCTTGGACGTACGGTAAGACGCGGTTGTCATAAATATGATACCAGTTATCGCTCGGTACATCGGTCAAGATCAGCCTCTTCAGCCACTTCACGCTCCGGCCTCCTATTTGACCAGGCACGACGGCCCTCAACGGGCGACCATGGTCTGGACGGAGGGATTCCCCATTCATTTTGTGGGCAAGCATGATTCCCCTATTGGGATCCAGGGCCCAATTTAGTTTGATAGATGTTCCGTAGTGGCCGTTCGGCTGCAGCAAACCTTAGCAATCAGGGGATCATGAGTTAAAAATGTGCAGCGTACCAACTTATCCGCTCCTTCCATACAGACGTACTTCGCTCTACGCAGGGGTTTCGCGCTGCGCAGAACATCTGACATCAACGGGCCCGTGAAGAGGGCGGTCGACAATCCAGCCGATCCCCAAGAGAAGCCCTTGGTTTTTCGCACAATATTTTGTTCTTTGCGTCGATTTCCCGCACATACAAGGGTGATCGGCGCCGTTATTTGATCATACTGCTGCAATATTTCTCGGAAGTTCAGGACCAAAGGGTTTTCAACCAGCCTATGCTTTGATTAGCAGGGTCTGCGCGTATGATTCCGTGCAATTACTAACCCTTCAATACTGATTTCCCAGTTAGGAATGTCCTCATCTTTAACATGCGGTACTGGACCGTGATTCCGGACATAGAAAAGCTCCGGCGAGGTTAAGAATCCTGTTCAGCATGTGAGAACTGAATGGCTGAATGGCTTGACGGTCCGCATGGCAACCCCATGTAAACGAGGAAAAGGAGGCAAAAACGCCATAGCCCATACCTTCTTTATACAGATCTGTAAGAGGTGGCTCGACATTAAACGGATGAACGCCCGTTAATCTGATGAGCCGAGGGTCACGAGGAACATGGCTGTCTGGGGTTCCTTTATCTACGCTCAGCACCTCCGTCGGCCGCTTCGGTGGTGGTGGCGGCAAAGGAATATCGGCCAGGCCTTTCGTTGGGACCTCTTCGCTCTCGATTCTAATGTGACTCGTCTTCAGGAGCAGATCATTTGGGGCGCGCGCCTCCGTCTGAACCTCCGTGATAGTTGCCATAATACTGGGAGGGAAGGGCAGTGGATAATGAGTCTACGAGGGGGAGAGAGCATAGAATGAACAAGGGTAGATAGAGTATTTTGAATAAGTCACACAATCTGTCCGTGTATACACTCCAATCAAGGGAGAAGTTTACCGTAGTAAAAGGCTTTTGACTATCGTATGATGGCAATGGTATGTATTACCCACTCGTGAGCAGTGGTGGGCAATCCATATTAGGTCACGGGCATGACTCCTTGATACCGCATAACGCCTCGGAGAAAGATCAGATCATAAACAAGCAAGGTTCTTATCCACCATCGATTTCCGCGGAGTCTCGAACTCAGCCAGATTATGTGAGAGGGTGGGACGCCTCGAAATTAGGGCAAGGCAGGGCCGTGTCCCACCGCACCCTATCTAAGCATGGAGGCAAATAAATCGCACCGACCCATGGAAGTGGGTCGGTCCATCTGCCCGTTCGATCTTGCAGAAGTTCCTTCCCGTCATAGTAGTAGTCGGTACTTGAAAGAAACGGGTAGGAGTAGCTTTCGTTGAAGCCAATTTTGCATGTCCCAATCAAAAGTGATGTTCCTTATCGTCCGAAGGAGTATGGGTGGACTCGCTGCTGTCAAGGCCGGAATTAGAAGGGGGGGGGGATTTTCGGTTAGAGATATCATATTGTTCAGATATGATTGGTACTCGAAATATCTCAGTTGGGGTAAATGTTGCTCCATTGAGTCCTCGTTGCCAATTTAAGCCCATGTTTGGGGAACCGAAACATGTATCAACAACCGCCCGTCAGGCATATAGTATTAGAAGACAGCCCGCGGCGACTTGCGCTCCCTTCCTACGTTGGTAGAACCTCGTGCGGAAACGTCGGCATCCACCTGTCCAACATTGCGTTGACGAATGGGTGGTGAAACCTGAGGCAACAAGGGGGCGCGATTTACCAGACATTGAACATACCACATTACCAATCTCACTTAGTGAGTTTTCGTATATGATACTGTACAGATGGGGGTTGCTATGAGTGAAACATGGAATCTGTAATAGTAAATTTCGCCATGGGTAATACTACTACTAACACCTATACCTATCTAGTGGAGGATTTCCTATAGGATACTTTGCTATACGGGGAGGTAAATGTTGATAGATACTCAGATAGGCAGTAAACAAAGCCAAGTTTAAGCTTTTTGATCGAAGCACCAGTAAAGTCACACCGATAAGCCTGATAAAGGGCGATCGTGACTAACCATTTCCAGCATCTCCGCGGAGGAAACCCTGAGAGTCAATCTTGTGGTCATCGATCGTCCTTATCAATCCCTTATGCTCAATTGCCGATAAACTCCGTGCCGCATCCGCTTATCCACCGGGCCATTGAACGCGGAGCTGCGAAATCGCTGTTTACTATTCAACATGGGGTGATTCGACATCTCGCCACGGTCTCATGGTGCCACGGAGATGCGAGACCCGATCTGGGCTCTTGGCTCTAGAAGCGGTGGTGTTTTCGTTTTTGGGGAGCAGATCGTGGAAAGCGTAATAGATAAATAGGAAAAGGTCGCCAACACCGTGCGCGGCGCATTGGAATCCCTCTCATCACAGCGTGGTTCACCCTCCTCCCTCCGGACACAATGCCCCTCCTAGAAGCGCCCAGGAATGGGGGCGCAGTAAACAACGGCGTCCTCAGCAGGGCTTCACCTTCACATTCCCATGCTCGGAGCTTTGGTGTCGTCGACACAGAAAGTTCCCGCAATGACCCAAACAGACGCCAAAGGATTGTGGTGGTGGGACTGGGAATGGTGGCTATTTCATTCCTGTAGGTTTCCCGGGGCAGAGTGGAAGCGACGCTTAAAGATGCAATCCTGATTTCTAACGATGCATCCAACATCTCTGTAGTGAGAAATTGGTCAAACAAGATTCGGAGAGAAGACAATATGACATCGTTGTTATCGGCGAAGAGCCTCACGTTGCGTATAACCGAGTCGGCCTTTCCTCGTTCTTCGAGCATCGCAATATCGAGGACTTGTACCTCAATCCGAAAGAATGGGTGGGTATCTCCCAGTCGCCTCACGGGGCTTTGCATAGGTCTTCCTTTGTCTGACGTCGGTGTTTTGAACCCATTAGTACGGATCGTTCAAAGATCGATCGTTCGATTATCATCTCAACACCAGAGTAACCGATATATTCCCCGACCGAAAAACGGTAAAGACGTCGACAGGTGACATGATTGCTTACGATCTCCTTGTCCTCGCGACCGGCTCTGATGCGGTACTTCCTACACACACTCCCGGCTATGATGCCAAAGGGGTCTTTGTCTACCGAACAATATCCGACCTGGAGCGACTTATCGAGTTTGCCTCGAAGCACAAGGGCGAGACGGCAACTACTGTTGGGGGTGGTTTGCTGGGCCTTGAAGCCGCCAAAGCAATGACAGATTTAGAAGATTTCGGCAAGGTCACGCTCATTGATCGCAACAAGTGGGTGCTGGCAAGACAGCTCGATGGCGACGCCGGGACCCTAGTGACGCGGAAAATCCGAGAACTGGGGTTGGACGTGATGCATCAGAAACGAGTAGCAAAGATCAAGACAGACGATGACAACAGTGTTACGGGCATCGTTTTCGAGGACGGTGAAGAAGTTGATTGTTGCTGCGTCTGTTTTGCTGTACGCTGTCTAGTCACCCCTCAAAATACTATCAAGCTGCTGACGTAGGTACAGATTGGAGTACGCCCTAGAGATGAACTGGGGGCCTCTGCTGGTATTCAGTGTGCTTCACGGGGTGGCTTTGTTATCAAGGAAAGGTAAGGTGTCTTTGCAGCTCGAACAATTTTCGTGATCTAATGTATCCTCTAGCTTGCAAACTTCGATTCCCGATATTTACGCTATCGGAGAATGCGCAAGCTGGGAAAACCAGACATTTGGAATTATTGCGCCTGGCATTGAAATGGCCGACGTACTGTCTTTCAATCTGACGAACCCCGATAAGGAACCCAAGAGCTTCAAGAGACCAGACTTAAGCACCAAGTTGAAGCTTTTAGGAGTTGACGTTGCTAGTTTTGGTGACTTCTTTGCGGACCGGGATGGACCCAAGTTCCTGCCAGGTCGCCGGCCATCAGTCGCAACTGTTCCGCGGGCCAAAGACACAATTGAAAAGGAGCCACCGGTGAAGGCTCTTACTTACAAAGATCCCTTTGGCGGTGTCTATAAGAAGTATTTATTCACCATGGATGGGAAATACTTACTTGGAGGAATGATGATCGGCGACACGAAGGACTATATTAAATTGAACCAAATGGTGAAGAGCCAGAAGGAGCTTGAAGTGCCCCCGAGTCAGTTCATCTTGGGGGCCCAAAATGGCGGAGAAGAAAATGGCGATGACTTGTGAGCACTGTTCCCGATGACTAGGGTTCTCGGATCTAACTATTCGTGGACAGGGCCGACGATACTCAGGTTTGCTCGTGTCACAACGTTACAAAGGGTGATATCATCGAGAGCGTTCAGACTGGTACATGCAAGTCTATCGGCGAGGTTAAGTCGTGCACCAAAGCAGGCACTGGATGTGGTGGCTGTATGCCATTGGTGCAATCTATTTTCAACAAGGCAATGCTCGACATGGGCCAGGAAGTTTCGAACAACTGTAAGTGACTTTCTCCGTGGCTATGACATGGCTCTAACCTGAATACAGTATGCGTTCATATTCCTTACTCACGGGCCGACCTTTATAATATCGTCGCTATCAAACAACTGAGAACATTCGAGGGCATAATGAAGGCGGTTGGGAGAAAGCCCGATTCTCTTGGGTGCGAATTGTGCAAGCCTGCTATCGCTTCGATTCTATCGAGTTTGTTCAACGGGCACATTATGGACCACGAATACCATGAGTTACAGGAAACGAACGATAGATTCCTTGCAAACATCCAAAGAAACGGAACTTTCTCCGTGGTTCCTCGAGTTCCCGGCGGTGAAATCACAGCAGATAAATTGATTACAATCGGTCAAGTGGCTAAGAAATATAACCTCTACTGCAAGATCACGGGTGGTCAACGAATCGACATGTTTGGAGCCAAGAAACAAGATTTGCTCGATATCTGGACGGAACTGATCAATGCCGGCATGGAAAGCGGCCACGCTTATGCCAAATCACTCCGAACAATTAAGGTATGTGAAACATTATTTGATTTGTGCCCATATGGAACTAACCGTCTCCTATAGAGCTGCGTTGGCACTACCTGGTGTCGCTTCGGTGTTGGGGACAGCGTTGGAATGGCCATTAGACTTGAGGAGCGCTACAAAAGTGTTCGGTCTCCACACAAGCTCAAGGGTGCCGTGTCCGGTTGCGTGAGAGAATGCGCCGAGGCACAAAACAAAGAGTATGTTTACTTCTTCTGATGACTTGCTACCTAGAAGCTGACATTCCCTAGCTTTGGCTTGATATCTACCGAAAAAGGATTCAATATTTTTGTAGGCGGCAATGGAGGTGCGAAACCTCGGCATTCGGAATTACTGGCGAAAGACGTGCCACCCGATATGGTGATTCCCATTATTGATCGATATCTTATTTTCTACATTCGAACGGCGGATAAGCTACAACGAACGGCGCGGTGGATTGAGAACCTTCCTGGTGGTATTGACTACCTCAGAGAAGTCGTCATTGACGACAAACTAGGGATCTGCGCTGAGATGGAGCAGCAAATGCAGGAGCTGGTTGACAGTTATTTTTGCGAGTGGACGGAAACAATCCGCAACCCAAAGAGACGCAAGTACTTCCAGCAATTTGCCAACACCGATGAGACGGTCGAGGCCATGGAGCTTGTGAAAGAACGTGACCAAGAGCGGCCTACCTACTGGCCAAGCGAGGGCGCAAAGCAGGACTTCCAGGGACATCGGTGGTCTAGTCTCTCGTGGCAGCCCATGATCAAATCTGATCACTTCTCCGATGGCCCTCCTGCGATCTCTTCGGCCAATGTCAAACGAGGCGATACTCAGTTGGCTATCTTCAAGGTCAAGGGCAAGTACTACGCAACGCAGCAGATGTGCCCTCACAAGCGTGCGTTTGTCCTATCTGATGGCCTGATTGGCGACGATGACGCAGGAAAATATTGGGTGTCTTGTCCATACCACAAGCGTAACTTTGAACTCAATGGCGAGCAAGCCGGGCGATGTTCGAATGATGAGGCCATGAATATCGCGACGTTCCCGGTTGAGGAGCGGGAAGACGGTTGGATTTACATGAAGTTGCCTCCAGTTGAGGAGCTGGACTCCGTGCTGGGGACTGAGCGGTGGAAAGTAAAGAAAGGAGAAGCACCCGATCCATTCCAGAAGTGTGACAAGAAGTATAAGGGGATGAAAGGCAAGAAGGCGGGTGAGAAAGCTAGCCCGGGGAAACAATCCAAGACGATTGACTGGTAATGAAAACCGACATGATATGCTTTGATTTGATGTTTGTATCTTGCTGGCGGGGTGTCATGACTGTCCATTTCTCTCTTCTACTGTATATAGACCTGATTTGTTGTAGCTAATCGGTAAATCCGCGCACCGTGGCTTGCCAATTCCTTGATTAAACCTGCCCTTAGACAAGTCGTACTACATCTGACGTTGGTAATCCGGAAATGCGCGATTCGACACTCATCTAATCCAGCTAAGACCAAATAGGTCGAGATGTGCCAAGCTGAGCCTCCTGGTACTTGGAAAGGTAGTACGTAGGAAGGACTACTCCCGCCAGGGTAGTCCAGGGTAGTCCAGGGTAGTCCTTAGCCAAGAAACGGAGCGCAAGAAGGGCAGGTAACGTCACGTTATCCGTCCCAACCCTGAGACTACCCAATCCCATTCAAAGGAATTCCTTCTCGATGCTTATCTCCCAAGACTGAGATAGCGGTGGGCCCTCCATCCCAGATAAGTTCCCATTATCTATGCTCAGGATACTATCTCAGGGCCATAGTCGATCCTTCACAGCCCCCATCGGATGCTTTAAGAAGTGGGCTCTGCCCCTGACATTTCCGCGGAGCTCATATCGAATATGTCCTGGTATTGCCGTCCTCTTCGCTGCCTTTTGGCCCGGGAGTATTAGGGAGGCGAATGTTGGCCCGAAGCTTAAAGTGGCTCTGAAGTCAAGTTCCAGTGTCCGCCGGTATCCAATGAGAAGCGCTCCGTTTATCAATTGAAAGAGAGACCTCGATGATGTCGATCTTTGTCCGTGTTCCCTCGCCTTCTGGGCCCATGGCCTGCATCAGTGAGTGATGCAGGACACTCGAATACCGAAGGCCGCGGAGTTGTTGTAGGAAAAGGGAGGGCTTATCAGCCTGATGCTGTTAGTCAAGGGTTGAGTACCGGCAGATATCCCCTGGATGGCCTTATCTGCGTTGATAGAACCCAGCCTCTCGATTAGCCACGCTCTTTAGGTTAGCAAGAGAGCTATGAAGCTCTCTTGCACAACCATCTGTGCCCTCACCCACACTAGGGCCCTTGGAATAGGCGTGTGGATCGCCTAATCAAACTTCGTGGGCATACTTGCTTTTGATACTCCGCAATCTCCTATCTATTAATTTCATAATTAATGGCCAAGAGGTGTCATACTGCACCCACCCATCCTCAATCTAGCATTGTCGGTGGCATGGCATCCTGCAGAGTCTATGCCAGATATTTTTGCTCATCCTGGATAGACAAAACGCTAAATTCTGTATCACATTTCTTCACTGTTTCTGTGCTTTCCGTCATTATCGTAGCTCGGAATCTATATATAACCTCTTCTTCTCTGTTGACGCCCTTTCCAAACTACACCCTGCTTTGTTGAACACACCCTGGTGGTGACTTTGATATCCTCCATTCATATTTTTCAGTTTGCAATACACTGGGGCCGGCTACTTTGGGGATGGAAACGATTAAACTACTCTTCCTCTCTCCAGAGGTCAACCCGAGTAACCGAAAGGCAAGATCCATCCCGATCCTCAATCCATTCGACAAGTATGGCCGGGTCTACTTCTTTTCATGGCTGGGATTCATGGTTGCATTCCTATCATGGTATGCATTTCCGCCTCTGGTAAGCCTCCGTCTACGTCTGCCCTCCGGGAGTGAGGAAGAAGAGACACTGATGGTCTGTAGATGACGGTCACGATCCGAAAGGATTTGAAGATGACGCAGGCCGAAGTGGCCAATTCGAACATTGTTGCTCTTCTAGCGACGTAAGACACCCTTACTTTTCTCTCCAAAGCACCAGCTGACCTGCTCAGATTGCTTGTCCGATTCGTCGCAGGGCCGCTCTGCGACCGTTTTGGTCCTCGTCTGGTATTTATTGGCCTGCTACTGTGCGGTTCTATCCCAACCGTGATGGCCGGGCTTGTCACCAATGCCCAGGGCCTGATCGCCCTGCGGTTCTTTGTCGGCATCCTGGGAGGCACCTTTGTTCCTTGCCAGGTCTGGTGTACGGGATTCTTCGATAAGAAGATTGTCGGAACCGCCAACTCCCTGGCTGCAGGATGGGGAAATGCTGGAGGCGGCATCACGTAGTATGTCCTTTGCCTGCACAGCAGGGCCACAAACAACCCGCTAACAGCTTTCTCGCGCACTAGCTTCGTCATGCCCGCGATATTCGACTCACTTGTCCACAGCCAAGGCCTCTCAGCCCATAAAGCCTGGCGAGTAGCCTATGTCGTACCCTTCATCATCATCGTCGTTATATCTTTAGCAATGCTCTTCACCTGTGAAGACACCCCAACCGGCAAATGGTCCGAACGCCACCTCTGGGCCGAAGAGAACAACCGATTCGACGACAAGGTCGTGGACATCAGCTCCGGGACCTCCTCCAGCCGCCCGTCTGGCCCCCCCTCAACGACCAACATCGTGGCTGACATCGAAAAGAAAGGGGCCCCCTCGCCACCGGAGTCTATAGCCCCAATTCCAGGCCAACTCGAATCTCTCCGCAGTGATACCGTCGTGGCCCCCACGTTCAAAGAAGCCATGAACGTCCTCCTCAGCCTCTCCACCGCAGCCGTCGCAATCCCCTACGCCTGCTCCTTCGGAGCCGAGCTCGCCATCAACTCCATCCTCGGCGAGTTCTACGCCGAGAACTTCCCCTACATGAACCAAACCCAGACAGGGCAGTGGGCTGCCATGTTCGGTCTCCTAAACGTCGTCTGCCGTCCCGCCGGCGGCTTCATCGCCGACATCCTATACCAGCATACACAGTCCGTATGGTCGAAGAAGATCTTCCTGTCTTTCCTAGGAGTCACAATGGGCGCCTTTCAGATCGCGATTGGATTCGCCGATCCCAAAAGCGAAGCCACCATGTTCGGGCTCACGGCCGGGTTAGGTTTCTTTCTAGAAGCATGCAACGGCGCCAATTTCGCCGTCGTGCCGCACGTGCACCCTTTTGCAAACGGTATACTTAATACTTCCCCTCCCTAGCCCTATAGACCCGAACTCAGGCTAACAATGAACTGAACAGGCATCGTTTCCGGCGCCGTAGGCGGAATGGGTAATCTGGGCGGCATCATCTTCGCAATTATATTCCGATACAATGGCGCTCAGTATGCGCGCTCGCTATGGATTATCGGCATCATTGCCATTGCGGCCAATCTGGCCGTTGCTTGGATTCGGCCGGTGCCGAGGAACCAGATGGGTTGAGTGTTTTTTTTTTCCCCTGTCTGTGTTAGTTTTTAGATATGATTTAATGATGAGCGCTATGGGTTAATAATTTCTTCTCAATATCTTGTTGTATCTTCCTCGATAGTATCTATATAAAATTTCTAGAACAACAAATTCGATATTAGTTCTCGTAAGTTTGAATGATATGCACCAACCTGCAGATCGAGAGTTCCACTCACGTCAACTCGGGTCAAAGGCCCCCGAGAGTGGATTCCGTCTCATCATCAAATCCATGTATAGGACCTAGATAAACCGAGGGGCCCTCTTTCTCTGCGCTTATAATATCATCTTGGTCCCCCCAAGATACATTCATTCTCTGCTGTATGTTTGCACAACACAGAGTACAGACAGGTAGGCCCCACGACGTCCATATTCCGTGTCTTAAATCCCAAGCTGAGCCATAAAGTCGATCGAAAACCACACCGAGTCCCTCCGTATCTTCTTCAGCTTAACCAGCACCGAAACAGAAAAAGAAGAAAAGGGGGGGGAAATGCCCGTTAGAAGAATTGCTCAACTAGTCCACTTGAAGCCCTCTGCCGTGGCAGCTTACAAGGAATGTCACGCCAATGTGTGGCCGGAGGTACTCCAGCAGATCAAGGAATGTAATATTCGAGATTGTATGTATCGAATTTTTTCCCCTTGACAGGGGTGTTGGAAAGTGATGTTGCTAATGGGGGCAGATTCCATATTCTTTGACAATGAGCGGACTTTATTCGCGACGTTTAAGTATGTCGGGGAGGATTTTGAAGGGGATATGAAGCGCATGAAGGCCAATCCGAAGGTGAGGGAGTGGTGGGCCATTACGGATGGGATGCAAGAGAGTCCAACGCCTGGGGCTATAGGGAGTGCTGAGGGACCTTCGTGGTGGAAGCCGTTGGAGGAGGTTTTTTATACGGATTGAACAGTTTACGTTGAATGGAAATGAAAAGCGTACCAAGATAGAGATGTTTCTCATATGCGGGACTCAAGTCAACCGCATACAGAGATGAGATTAAAGTAAGTAATGTCCAACGCCAGACGTAGAATCTTCGTAGCCAGCTATTCCCAAAGCTCTCCAAATAATGGCCAGCATTACCGGACACCCCAAGAATGCATTATCCAGACTCATGTTTCTTGTCAGCAGGAGGTAAGAAGCTATGGTTACAGAACGGAGAAAAAGTATGTGAAGGGTATCTGCAGCAGGGAATTCCGTAGCCGCCCAAGAGCCGCTCCAAAACGCCCTGTCAAGAGAACAGAAGAATATGTGAAGGAAATCGTCGTAGCTCATCAAGTAGAAACAGAAGCGCAACTGACTGAACAGCCAGCTACTCCCCAGGGGAAAGACCACTAGGAACATCCTTCAAGATCTCCCAGCCATATTCCTCCTCGGGTTTTTCGGGTTCCATACCCAGAGCGTTACGATAGGCACGGACTTCATTCTGAAGCCCAGCCACGATGCGAGTCGGCACATTCTCCTCCTCGCAGCGCAGGCGATACGCAGTGCGAATCATCTCGGCACACTTCATAGTTTGAGCATGCCAGTGGTCGCAGTCCAGGCGACTCTCCAAGTGTGCATCACGTTCTGCCTGAAGAAGGTTGTTATAGTGACGTTTCTGGGCCAAGTAGTGCATGTTATTGTTCTGGCAGTAAGTGCGAATTTGCTCTACCATGGCGCCAACCGCTTGTTCGTACTCGCCGATGAGCTTCGTGTTCTCCATTTGCTCGTTTCTTAAAATCTCATTCACACGCTTCTCCCTAGCCAGGGCACGCTCCAGTTCGGCTATGCGCGCCGCTGCGGTTTTTGTTAGTAGCTGCAGGACGTGGGAAGAAGGCGAAAGATACGTACCCGAGATTTCGCCGTTGACTTGCTGCAAGTTAGGGGGGGCACCTTCAGAAGTAGAACGTCGCTATGTGATCGTTAGCGGGGCTCTGGGGGAAAGCGAAGCGAGACGTACCATAATCTCCTCAGCGCTAGTAACAATACTCTGGGTCATCTGGCGGTTGTTTTTCAGCACGTCGCTCAACTCCAAGACCATGTCATAGAGTTGATGAAGATCCATTTGGTGGCCCGCGTTCATCGGAATTCCGGCATTCATGCCAGCTATTCCAGCACCATTGACCTGACTAGGAGCATGAGACATCGCGGGAGACATGGGCGGACGAGGAACGTTGGTCATGTTGGATTGGTTCTCCGTGTTTTCGACGTAGCTTGAAGAGGCACTATTCATGGACCGTGAAATGGCTTCAAATTCACGATTGAGGTTCTCCAGCTGAGGGTCCACGGAAGGGTCTACGGCTGGTTGGGACGGTTCGTCGTCAAATCCGAACCCAGGAGATTCAATGCCCAAGACGTCTTTTCTGAAGCGGTCCAGGTCCTGGCGGGTGACGTGCGTGGAGCGGCGACGGTGGCCCGGCACGAAATGTCGCCGAGTGGGAGTTCCGGAGGCAGTCTCACCGATGGTGATAGGCTGATCGGGGGTAACAATAGTCTCAGTAACAATATCTGGCGAATGAGAGAGAGAGAGAGGAAGCAGGAACCGTACTCTGTGGGTAAGGGTGGTAGGAGCAGAAGTAAATGATTGTTGGTCGCCAATATCACTTTCACTATCACCAAAACGGTCAAGCACAGGATTCTCGGAAGTTGGGCGCCGATCCTCCGGGTTCTCAGCCAAGGCGGTCAGTGTTCTGCTAGGGTCCATCTTTGAACAACTGTATGGTTGGATTCAGAGCCCGATCAGGATTGCCTTTAGTGGTTATCCAAAATATTCAGACAAAGAAAGAATCCGGGAATCCGTGCTGATAGTGTGAATGCGTTCTTAGGAGTGAATATGAAAACAAAACAAAACAAACCAAAAAAAGAAACAGGTAGGGAATTGCTTCTACCCTTCACATGCCCCCGTCCAAGAGTGGTGCAGCTGCAGTGGTTTTTCTTACAATTGCTTCCCATCCCTTGCACTGCTGAAGAAAAGCAACCGGAGGCCGTTTAAATTTAGGATCGCGCCTTCTCCTTCTGGTGTTGAGGGAAATATATGATCGAGAACTATGGATTATTCAAGCATTCCATACTACATATATACATAGGTAAATTTAGAGTCATAATTACAGAACCGACGGCTTTTACCGCGGGTATATTTTTATATATCCATTTATCGTATTGTATTTTATTATTCTTGCCTTCGGTATATTTTTCATCCTTTCCTCCGCCCATCTTCAATCATATCCTTCATCCAGTCATATCAAGTAGAGCTTCCAACTTTTGACCAGAGCCCAACGGATACGAAGCCGGATCCTCCTGACTACCACCGTGCTGCTTCTTACTCTGCTGGATGCGACCTCCGACCCGTGCAACAAGCATTCTCATCTTTTCCAATTCTTGCATCAATTCGCCATTCCGAGTAACCAAATTCGGCTGGATATTCTGCTGCGGTTCCTGAAACGGTTCCAAAAGGCGCTGCAATCGACGCAATTGGTCCAAACGCAGTCGCCGCCGCCGCCGTTGGTTGTCGAGAGTAACGAGGCGTTCTCGTAACTCCTGATACCTGTAACCGTCAGCCGGATGAAACCCAAATTGTCCCGTTGTAGCCCAACCTGCGACGTTCTTCCTCACTTGCGGATTGGTCCTCGAGTTCCACTGGGAGCTGTGTAATGTTCCTGATACGCGTCAGTCGATGAGCGGGGATTCTCGCAACCAAGGGGGAAGGGAGTCCAGAGAGGTGGGGCTCACATATGGTTAGACAAATCGACCGTCTTCTCAACACCGCTCTCGAATGAATCCTGGTCACGTATGGCCTGGCTCACGGAGGACCAGTAGAGGCTGGCGATTTGCTGCGCGACATGTTGAATCGCTTGCGAGGAGTACACTATGCGATTATGCTGTTTCAACGCGCTGTTTACTACAGATGAGTCAGTGAGGAACAAAGCCACGAGACAAGATGACTAGACTGCTGTAGATGATACAATGTAGTCACTAGTAGAGGGCCACGACAGTAGCCAAGTAAAAGCATCCACGAACCGTACATTTTTGTAGGACATCCCCGACCACCTTATCACTCAGGGCATCCTCCTCCGATTCAGCGGCATAGCTTCTCCAATCCTCGGGCGCCTCAAGGCTTTCCGATAGGATTCGCACCTGCGCCCGGATGAAGGAGGATTTCAGTTCGGAAATGGTACGCGTTGAGTCCATTGCCCCATCGCGCCGACTCCTGGTCCTTCGCCGTCGCGATCGATTGACGCTAGTGAGGTGCTATCGATAAAGGGTCACGTGTGAACTACTTGAAACAGTGGAAGTTGGGTTCCAATGTATTGCAAATACAGTATATTTCGGGTCCCCTTGCCTTCTGGCAAAATTCACCTTGAGGGCTGGGGAGACAAATGCGTAAAAAAAAGTTCTACATGGAATTCTGTCGCGTCATTAAGAGACAAGAGTGACAAGAGTCCAGTTCCTATATCGGAGGATATCGGCGACAATGGATTATATGGCTGCGGAATTAGCTGCTATAAAACTATGAATATAGTTTAGGTGTAATGTTCTCAATATATTTTCTTATCCTAGAGACGTGAGGATATGTTTGGTCTCGGAGAGATAAGGTCTTCACTTTCTTACTATTATTAAATATATATAAATATAACATAAATTCCATACCTTTTTTCTTAAGCCAGTACGCTCTTATCAGACTAGTTTGAACATGGTAGCAAGCAAAAAAGGAAAAGAAAAGGAAGAAATGGGATCCTACCGTATGCTAACCTCTTTAGTTTCGTAGCTATGCTGTGGTAGTAAATACTCTGTATCAATTGTTTGCAGAGATCTATTATACATCTACAGCATCCTCATTGTTATAATATATACGGATTTATAATGTCTGTTATCGAGGTCTTGGGGTCATCACTAGTAATTTTGTAAGCCCTTGCCTGTGTACTCACCGGGGGTTTCACGCAAACTACCGGTGCTGCCTCAAATCTGGGGGCTTTTAACGCAGCACTTAATGTTAAGTATGGTATATCATCCCTCATGGTTCTACGGTAAGAGTATCACGTTAGGGGTCTTTTATGTTGTTTGGGCAGGAAGTTCTCTAGAATTACGCTTAGGACAATACATTATCCCTGCTGAACTGTGAGCCCTCTTGCTCAATCAACTCTTCATCTCCTAGTCAGGAAGTACAGCTGGTATATCTATCAGCTTCGTGCGCATCTCCACCAGAATACATAGTGTGTGACTGAACAGGTATATGTGGGTACATAAGAGGTAGGAACTGAAAATCGACGAAAAAACACGGAATCTTTATATAATAAAGCGGCGGTAAGTTGACTAACTTAACTAGGTTATAGTTAAACACAGCAACAACCGTACGAAGAATCTTCGCTAATCAAAATTTCTATCCTTTATCACCAGGAGAATCTGGTGGTTTGTGGTCTCAATTATAGGATTTCTGCTCACTAGAGAGTTCAGTCCGGCAGTACAGAGCGTCTTCTAGCCATTCAGTAATCCAAGGTTCGACTTTTCAGGAGATATTTACTTCCTTTCGCTGTCCTTGGATGAGTCTTGGCCTGTAATAGTCTCACTCACATATGGTAGCTGCGCGTCCCCCAAGGTCCCCCTTACTCCGACTAGGCATCGACATTCTTGGTCTCCACAGCCAAGTCCAAGTCCCAGCCTTGCAGAATTTTACTCCTACCACACCAGTCTTGGTTTTATGCGGAATATCTGTCCACGAACAACTCAGCAGCTCTGGAATGTGAAATATTCAGTACGCCTGATTTATGCATTGCTACGTATGCCGCACATTCTACATGACCCTCCATATATCGTACGTTCAGCCCTATAAGGCAGATGACCCACTCGGACCCCATCGAATGGGGGGTTACATTACGGCCAGACAGAGTCTTTCCACTTTCTTATGTTAGAATCCTATAACATTCATGGACATCCTCGTAACATTTTGGTCTTCCGAGATCATAACTTGGGTGATAATATTGTATGGTAGAGCACAACAAAGTAGAAGAGGAGGACAACTTTTATACCCAACTATATAGCAACATTACCTGGGTAACTCCTACGGCCGAGGGTGCCATGAAAAAACCAAGCCGGAACTTCGGAACCCTACATGAAACCATACTGTGTACGGCCCTCTCCGAAAAGGCTCCATTTTTCTTGTCCTTTTCGCTTTTAGGGCCGCCTTCACCTGGCACTTTCCTGGAACCCTCTATTTCCCTTCGCCCCATCCCCCTTGGTGTAGGAATCTGCCTGTGTCAGACATACATACCTAACTAAATGATATTGTTGGATGTTCAACATTCCTATATGGGAACATCTGTTGAATCTTCTCTGGTTTCACACCAAACCAATCTGATGTCTTTCGGTCTTCGATGGGTTGACTTTGCTGCACCTTCGCTGTTGTCCCCAGCTGTACCGGGCCCAACAGATATTTCCTGGATGATTGTCAGAGCATGATTTAAGAATTGCCAAGAGAGCACCTCCATCAAAGATTGAAAATGCAGTCGGACGAAGTCCCTCGATTCAGCTATTTCTCTTCGCTGTCTCAAAAGGTCGTTTCTTCTTCTAGCTGGGAGGAGATCTTCTCCGGCCAATTCACCGAGCATCTGCAGGAGAGCAAGAAAACGGAAGGGAATGTCTGGTGGCTCGACATCTGTGATGCCACCGAGGAAGACGTCAACATCGTGTCTCAGGCATTGTCTATCCATCCTTTGACAGAGGAAGACATCATCACGCGTGAGCCGAGAGAAAAGGTCGAGGTCTTTCGGAATTACTACCTAATCTCTTTCCAGACATTGGTGACCTCCGAGGACAATAATGGAGAGAAGGGTGGATCCAACTCGCCGGCCAGCATTTTTTCGTCGACCCCTGCATCTGCGGGATGCTACATCCTCGTCTTCAAGAATGGCGCGGTGACCTTTTCGCCTACCGGCTGTGGACATATAAGCCGAGTGAGGGATCGAATTCGCCGACTGCCTGACCCGGCCATCCTGTCAAGCGATTGGATTTGCTATGCTATGATGTGAGCCGTTACCACTTTCTCTAACCTGACGACTTTCTAACACTGTTTCCTAGAGACGATATCATCGATAGTTTCCAACCTTACATGCAAGCCGTGGAACGCGAGTCCGAAGCGATCGAGGATGAGGTCTTCATCGCACGCGTAGACGACGTCAGGTCTCTTCTTCCCCGTGTCGACAACCTCCGCAAAAAGATCACTCACCTCATCCGATGCCTCAGTGGCAAAGTGGACGTCCTGAATGGCTTCATCAAGCGGTGCCAGGCCAAAGATAAACAGCCTGTCTTCCCAGACGGTGACTTGATCATGTACTTGGGCGATGTGCAGGACCATCTAGTAACCACCATGTCGAGTCTGTCGCATTTTGATGAGATCGTCGGCCGATCGCAGTCAAACTGCCTCGCGCAGTTGAGTGCCAACAACCTGCGTCTGAGTCTGAATATCAATGAAGTTCTCAGCAAGGTGACTGTTTTGGCCACGATCTTCGTGCCGCTCCATATGGTAACGGGACTTTTTGGCATGAACGTTACTGTCCCTGGTGAGGGTGTGCCTGGGCTCGGTTGGTTTTTTGGGATTGTAGGTTGTTTCATCGCATTTATCTTATTATCATGCCTCATTGCGGTGAGGTTTAAACTGCTGTGAATATTGTTTTGGTTTTGATGGATATCAGTGTTTGCTTTCAGATTGGCTGGTTTGAGGCCATGCGTTTCTTTGTGAATATGCTAGTAAGCAATCATTTTTATATAGTCTTTTAAAGACAACCGCCGCTCACGTGACTACTTCCTTTATATGTCTATGTACTAGAGGTATAGTCTCCAGAAAACTTTCTCATTAATTAAACCGATAACTGCCACAGCAAAGAACGTAATCCGTTTATTTGAAAAAGGTAACTGGAGGATTGGTGGGGAGTTTGTTTCTTCCCTCGGTCTTTGACCCTTTGGCTGATAAAGATAAGTCTAACCTCGGCAAGTGCGCATCATCCAAACCCAATGGTTCTCCGCATACTTTCATGATCTATCAGCGTATATCAATCCCACCCCGGTCGATTAACTCTACACTTACAGCGAGCAGTCTCGCAGACACATCCCGCCCATTCCAACTTACCAGCCATAGACCCCTTTCTAACTAGTAGAGCACCACCATGACAGAGACCACTCGGCCAGTAGGCCTCCTCTTCGACATCGGCGGAGTCTGTGTACGAACCATACTAGCCCAAACTACAAAGCAAAGAAGAAGCCCCATCACTAACCTCCCCCCAAAAAAGGTCCTCTCCCCGTTCCAAGCCATCCTCGACTACGAAATCGCCAACAAGATCCCCCAGGGCTGGGTAAACTTCAGCATCTCCCGAACATCCCCCAACGGCAGCTGGCACCGTCTCGAACGCGGCGAAGTCCAAATCGACGCCGCCTTCTTCCAAGGATTCAACCAAGACCTCAACAATGCGGACCTATGGCGGAAATTTCACCAAAAACAGCAGACGCCCGGCGCCCTGCCCGCTCTTCCGCAGGTGGACGCCGAGTTCCTCTTCTGGGAAATGATGCGGATATCGCGGACGCCGGACCCTTACATGGCGCCCGCGCTGAGGAAATTAAAGGCCTCGGGGAAGTTTATTTTGGGAGCATTGTCGAATACCGTGGTGTTTCCGGATGGACATCCTTATAACGTCGATGAGAGTGGGGTGAAGGGGCACTTTGATTTCTTTATCTCGTCCGCGCATACGGGGCTCAGGAAGCCGGACCCGAAGATCTATCAGTTTGCCATTCGGGAGATGAATCGGTTGGCGGGGGAGAAGGGGTTAGGAGAAGTTGGGGCTTCGGATGTGGTTTTCTTTGATGATATTGGGGAGAATTTGAAGGGGGCTAAGAAGGCGGGGATGAGGACTGTTAAGGTCCACCTGGGACGGACACAGGACGCTGTGAAGGAATTGGAGAGGCTTACGGGGCTTGAGTTGTTGGAGGGTTCGGATCGGGCGAGGTTGTAGTATTATAGGGAGAGCTTTTTTTTATTTTTTTTCCCCCGTCTCTTTCACATCGCCACATAGACATTTAATTCATATAAAAAAATCATTAGAAACTATAAACAATTGTGACTATCAAAATAAAATAATAAAAAAAATCAGGATGAACTGTAATAATTGAAAGAAAGTGGTTCTAGATGTATTCGGAATTTAAAGTGGTGTGGGACATTAAGAACCAACTATGCTCGTGGCCAACCTCACTTCTGCGGCGGGATGCAGAACGGCGCTAAGCGAAAGTCTTCCACAAAAGTCATCCCACCAATTTTCCTTTCCATTCTTTCTTCAGCTCACGTCGACACCTCGGTTCTCAGCGGCAAACAGTCAAAATGGTGAGTTTTGCTGTTACCTCAGATGGATGACCACCCTTTTTGGTGTTGTCCTGTATCTTCTTTGACTCGTCTCGAGACATTCCTGTCCGTTGTGGGCAGGATTTGTGGGACCGGAAAAAACGGGTCTTTGCAAGATGCTTCGGATACACATTTTTATTTCTGAAGCGCAAATTGCTGACTCGAGTGTCTTTCTTGTAGCCTTTCCACAAGGAAGTCAAGAACAGCGCTTACTACAGGTGAGTTAATTTTTTATTTTTTCACGGAAAAAAATAAATGATACACAGTGTTATGAGCGAAATACTAATCTCCTCGCAGCCGCTACCAGACCAAGTACCGCCGTCGCAGAGAGGGCAAGACTGATTACTATGCCCGTAAGCGTCTGATCACCCAGGCCAAGAACAAGTACAACGCTCCCAAGTACCGCCTCGTTGTCCGGTTCACCAACCGCGACATCATCACCCAGATCGTCTACTCTGAGATCTCCGGTGACAAGGTCTTCGCCTCCGCCTACTCTCACGAGCTCAAGCGCTATGGCATCACCAACGGTCTGACCAACTGGGCTGCCGCCTACGCCACCGGTCTCCTCCTTGCCCGCCGTACCCTCAAGAAGCTGGGCATTGACGAGCAGTTCCCTGGTGTTGAGGAGGCCGATGGTGAGTACACCCTCACTGAGGCCGCTGAGACCGACGAGGGCTCCCGCCGTCCCTTCAAGGCCTTCCTTGATGTTGGTCTTGCCCGTACCTCCACTGGTGCCCGTGTCTTCGGTGCCATGAAGGGTGCCTCTGACGGTGGTATCTTCGTCCCTCACTCCGAGAGCCGCTTCCCCGGTTTCGACATTGAGACTGAGGAGCTCGACGCTGAGACTCTCCGCAACTACATCTTCGGTGGCCACGTCGCTGAGTACATGGAGGGTCTTGCCGACGACGACGAGGAGCGTTACCGTGGTCAGTTCCACAAGTACCTCGAGAACGAGGTCGAGGCTGGTGACATTGAGGACCTCTACACTGAGGCCCACAAGGCTATCCGTGAGGACCCCTTCAAGAAGGATGAGGATGAGGAGCCCAAGAAGACCAAGGAGGAGTGGAAGGCCGAGAGCCAGAAGTACCGGAAGAAGAAGCTCACTCACGCCGAGCGCAAGGCTCGTGTTGAGCAGAAGATCCGTGAGCTTGCTGCTTAAGTGTAATGCTTAACGCGATAGTCCACCGAAAAGTTTACTTCTCAGACAAATACTAGGGGGAATTAGGTTCTTTCTTGCCAACTTGGCGTTTCTGGTTTTGTAGATTTGATGATTGTCACGACCTCATGTTTATCAGGGTTCTTCGGAGCAATAATTGGGTGTATACCCCCGGCAATTTTATTAATCGTTCAACATGCTCCGATGGACTGCCTTCGTAGATGTATTCGTTGTAACCTTTGCCAAGTACGAAGTCTTTTTGACATCGAATCTTTCCCTAGTTAAAATCCTCTCAGTTTGGCTGTTCGGCCAATTCTCCCCAATACGCATTTCGGAACCCTGAAGTGTCCCTTGATAAATACTATGTATAAGCAATAGTATCCCAATTCATGGTAAATCACTCCCAAATTTAGAACGATTCAAGAGTACTTTAATCGCCAAGGGAAATAAAAATGGCGATGTATAGCGGCTATCGAAATCTGTATGCCTAAACTGGTATCGGTTCCTTACTCTCTAAATCATAAGTATATCGGAATGGAATTGTATAGAACATCAAGCTGGAATGTATCCTGTCTTTCCAAATAGACCTCTCCCCCTCGCTTAAAAGGAGAGAAATAGGAAAAAGAAACAAAGAAAGGATCCTGGTATAACTGTAAAAGGCCAAAACTCTAGCCTCCGAACTATGTCCCCTCCAAAAGTAAGATTGTCGTGGACGAAATTTCAATAATATACGCATGCTAGTCACTCGGTTGTGACAGCCATGTCATGGGCAGAACCCTGACTATATATCCAGCGTTCTATAACTAAGATCATCTCGGACGGATTTTGAATAAGATCTTGGGCCTTGATACCGATACGGTCGAGTGTTTGGGTGGAGCGGGGGTCTAGCGTGAACCCATCAGTTGTGTTCATGCCCGTGAGAAACTCATTGTGCGGCTGACCGTATATACCGGATGTGCACAGCTTGGTCCGCCGACATAGGTCATTCAATGTGCTGACGACAGCCTCAATGGCTTCGAGTTCCCCGTGCTGGGCTGTCCACTCGACCAGCATCGTCCCAACCCAAGCCGTGAGGGACATATCCTGTGCGATGACGGCAAGTTGATTGGTCGCGAGGATATGAGCGAATAGGGTAAGTATTACAGGGACAGAGTAGAATGTGAAGTGGCTAAAAACAAGTGTCGAGGACTAGTTAACTAAGATGGACTTTGTTTGTATCTTTTACAAGCTGGGAACCTACCATATCGGCTAATAAAAGCTAGACGACACTATCATTGCTCGCTTCATGATTTCAATTGCCCTTCTTACTGCCTCATGCGACTGGAGTTTGGACGTCTGGCTGTTTGATACAGATCTTGTGCGATTTAGCAGAATAATGGTGCTACAGGCATTTTGGATTAGTTCGTCGTAGAGCCAGGCGCTCATGACACAATCTACTGCTTCGAGACTTTCATCCTGGAGCATATAAAGATGAGAATGGTCTTGACTGGCCCGGATTGTTGTGCTGACTTACAATTTTCCAATCCATGAGGGCGGTCTGAGTCTCCCTGATCAAGTTTTCTATTATCTGATCGCACGGCTGCGATCCATCTCGTCGCATGTCGTCTATCAAATCAAAACACCGCATTTTTGCAAAGGCAAGGCGCGTAGACACCAGGAAGGTGATTTGGACTGATCGATTGAGCCCTTCGTGAGGATTCCATGTTGAGAGTTCGGGGAATTTGACGACCAGTGTGCGGGGATCGATAAGACCGGGCTTCCCTAGATGAAGACGGAAAAGGCAGTCATTATGCACCAACTGCCAGACGCAGAACCGCATCTGGTTCTTATGAATTGACTGCGTAGGGAGGGACTGGTTGTTGCCACTTCCATCTGCGTCTAATAGCAAGAAGCCTAGATTGCATGCTATCCGGTATGCAGAGCAATGGAATCTCCATGAGTTCTCTATCCAGAAACCAAATCGATTGCCAATATCTTTGGCTTGGTTAAAATCTTTCTAGATGGCGTGATTCCATAGGGCAGCATGGCGTACCGTGAGAAGTGCCGCATAAAGATCTGTGAGAGTGGGCTGAGTCTCGAAGTCCCAGTCTTTTACTTGCCGTAAGATTTTGCTGTAAACATATGAAGCGTATTGCTTTGTATTGCGAGTGAGATCTCTATCCATAAAGAGACCTTGCAGAAGAATGTTGTGGTATACGAGAACCGCTGATGTGTCGATCTTGATGTGTGGTAGCCCGAACAGTTCAGGAAGTTGAAGGAAGAAATCCTTAGGCAACGGAAGCTGAGGACCCCACAATAGATAATAGAAACCTGCGAAGGAATCAGTTCATGGGAGTGCTCAGACTGTGACGTTGAAAGACCGTACTGTTGACCCATTTGGTAGCCATGTCCTTGGTTATAGAGCTATCGTTCCACATCAATTCATCACCAGTCTCAGGCTTTTGTATTGGAACACGTGACGTGGTTTGTATGGGACTATGAGAGAGACGGTCTTGAACAGGACTTGGCGTAGCGTTGCGACTTCCGGGATGCGTGAGGCCTACAATACATTCTAGCGTCTGACCATTATTTTGAAACGGTGCTAAATTGCCATTGTAGGAAAGCGTTGGCAAGCCACTCTGGTCATCACCTGCAGGTGACTGGCACGGTGTTACGGCAATAGAACGCTCCAAGGAAGTAAGGCGTCCGAGAATACCAGATAATATCTCGTCTGAAGTACCATCGTTGTGTCTCGCGCGATATACAGCCCTGTCAAGGTTAGTATTTTCTATGTTAATAGAATACCTAATATAAACCTTGATTTTCTGGTCTTCCGACGCTGTGTGGGATAAGTACACTCGACATTAGATGCAATACACCGATTACACCGTGGTAGCGCCTTATTACAACCGATCTGCCCAGTAGAAGAGATATGAAGGTCAGCCGCGAAGCTGGCACGCTACTGTGACGAGTGGATACCTTTTTCTTCCTACACACCGTTCGCACTGCCGTGTTTTTTCAATTTAAAAACAGGGATCCTGAGCGCAACAGGGTACTTACCGAAAGGGATTGGTGTGTCAAAGAAGCCGTAGGAGTCGACATTTGTCCTGGTAGGTAAACCGAGTCACGAGAGATTGACATAGAACACTGATACTAGGTAGACTAGCTCACGGAGAAATCTTTATAGGCCGAGACCCCGAGTGCTCCACAATGGTATTTGCCATTGACAAGGCCCTTCGATGATGGCCTAATCTAAAGTGGTATGGTGTTATAAGGTACTCCAATGTACAGTGGAGCCGGAGCCCGCGGGCTCCAGATTCGGCGTCCCATTGAGGGTTCATTTCCCCTGGGAAGAGTAACATTGATCGTATCTGCCTAAAAATTTGACAATCCATTAACCTACGGCATACACCCACCTTCCCTTCTAGCCCAGTTAAGATGGATCTGGTACGAGAGCGCAGCCTCTCCCGAGTCCGCAGACAGGGTGCCAAGATCTTCTCGTCCTCAGCCTCCATCAGGTTGGATATCCCATACAAAGAGACAGCATGGTCTATCTATCCTCTGCGCGCTAGCTAAGCCACCGGTGGAGCTCTATGGGCCAAGAGTCCAAGTCCGAGCCCTAGTTCGATATTTTGGGTTCCGCTGGTGAGGATATGTATTGCCAAGCAGTTCAACACATGTGCTAAGGCATGCCACGAACACTTCGAATACGAAATTTCTGCGGCTCCATCGCTACTTCTCATGGATAAAGGACACTTCTCAGTGTTTCATTGTGCTGACTTTCGTCAACTACTCACCCTGAACCGCTCTTCATGAATACACTATTCTGGTAGAAACCTCCTAATCGCATTCACAGGCGGCAAGGCAAGCACCTTTGGAATCCTTGCGCGATTTACCACTTCGTTTCTTACTCACTCTCTTTCTCTATCTCTTTCAATATATTCCCGAACCACAGATGTTATCTACCCAAGGACATAAACCAACACCTCCGTCTTCCTCGGACATCGCCCTCACTATGGATGGAGGTACTAGTTCAGGAGCTCGAACCTACGCCAACAGTGTAGAGTCCGGCCTGGAACAGAAAGGCAAATTCGAGGACCAGGCTAAGGTTGACGAGCAGCTGCTCAACCTAGCGCGGAAACTTAGCACACGAACTGAAAACTTTCATCACCGCTCCCCATTTGAAGCGAGTGAGGGTAGCTGTCTAGATCCAAATAGTCATGAATTTCGTGCTAGAGACTGGGCAAAAGCTTTCTACAATGTGAGATACGCTACGGACGAAAGCTGCCCTCCCCGAGTTGCGGGAGTTGCCTTCAAAGGTTTGAGTGTCTCTGGTTACGGGAGTCCCGTGGACTATCAAATGAGCGTCGGAAATGCCCTGCTGAAGCTGCCCACCATGATGTATCAGTTCCTTGGCGGCAAGAAGCGGAAGATTAATATTCTTCAAGGCCTTGATGGATTGGTTCTACCCGGCGAACAGCTTTGTGTACTAGGTCCTCCTGGATCAGGCTGTTCAACTTTTCTCAAAACAATTGCTGGTGAAACCCACGGCTTTCAGGTAGATCCAGCAGCTTATATTAACTACCAAGGGATAACCCCCAAGCAAATGGCAGCCGATTTCCGGGGTGAGGCCATCTACACCGCAGAAGTTGATGCGCACTACCCAATGCTTTCAGTCGGTGATACACTATACTTTGCGGCTCTTGCCCGTGCACCTCGTAACCTTCCCGGTGGAATCAGTCCCAAGGAGTACGCCACTCATTTACGGGATGTAATCATGGCTATGTTCGGGATTAGTCACACGATCAATACCCGAGTCGGCAATGACTTCGTTCGTGGTGTCAGCGGGGGTGAAAGAAAGCGGGTCACGATCGCAGAGGCTGCATTAAGCTATGCTCCCTTACAGTGCTGGGATAACAGCACTAGAGGTTTAGACAGCGCAAACGCAGTGGAGTTCTGCAAGACACTGAGAACGCAAAGTGATGTTTTTGGAATGACTTCCTGTGTTGCGATCTATCAGGCTCCACAGGCTGCGTACAATGTAAGTTCGGGATAAGTACTGTGACGATGTTTTGAACTTGGCTAACAGGCAAGCTAGTTGTTCGACAAAGTTATCGTCCTATATGAAGGACATCAGATATACTTCGGCGCGGCTGATGATGCCAAAGACTACTTTGAGCGTCTCGGCTTTTTATGCCCAGAGTCTCAGACAACTGCTGACTTCCTTACATCCATGTCCAGTCCTACGGAACGCATCGTCAAACCTGGTTTTGAGAGCCTGGCACCGAGAACCCCCGAGGAGTTTGCAAAACGGTGGACAGAGAGCCCAGAACGCCAAACCCTGCTGCGCCAAATTGATCAGTATGCCAGTGAACACCCCTTTGACGGAGACGATCTGGGCCGATTTGCTTTATCTCGACACACAGAGAAGTCAACGAGCCAGCGGCAGAAATCCCCATATACTCAGTCATACTGGGGCCAGATTCGACTTTGTATGTGGAGAGAACTGCAGCGTTTGAAGAATGACCCAAGCGTTACCCTCGCTATGCTCATCTGTAACTTTTTCGAGGCATTGATAATTGCGAGTATTTTCTACAATCTCTCCGGGAATACCGCGTCGTTTTTCTCCCGTGGGGCTCTTCTATTTATGATGGTTCTTCTCAACGCATTTTCGAGTATGCTCGAGATCCTGAGTTTATATGCCAAACGAACAATCGTGGAAAAACACAACCGGTATGCCCTATACCACCCTAGCGCTGAGGCGATATCATCGATGATTATGGATATGCCATATAAAATCGTGAACTCGTTATTGATGAACCTAACACTGTACTTCATGGCGAATCTGCGGCGTGAGCCTGGGGCATTCTTTTTTAACTATCTCATTTCATTTATGATGGTGATGAGCATGTCAATGTTTTTTCGCCTCTTTGCATCACTTACCAAGAGCATCCACCAGGCACTCGCTCCGTCATCGATTATTCTCATGGCCCTAGTTCTATATACTGGATTTGCTATTCCGGTTCATTATATGCGCGGATGGGCTTCGTGGATTCGGCACTTGAATCCTGTGGCATACGGGTTTGAGGCTCTTATGGTCAATGAGTTTCACGGACGGACCTTTCCCTGTGTGTCGTTCATTCCCTCTGGACCAGGATATGGCAATATATCCAACGACCAACATGTCTGCTCAACTGTAGGATCTGTTCCGGGCTCGGATCTTGTTGCAGGTACAACTTATGTTAAGTCTACATTTGGGTACGAAAATA
This sequence comes from Aspergillus alliaceus, assembly GCF_009176365.1. NCBI lineage: Eukaryota > Fungi > Ascomycota > Eurotiomycetes > Eurotiales > Aspergillaceae > Aspergillus > Aspergillus alliaceus. The sequence goes on from NW_022474710.1 coordinate 483,510, forward strand.
GTCATCGCTGGAGAAACTTTGGTATTATTCTCGCTATCACGGTCTTTCTGACAGTGTGTCAAGTTATTGCAACAGAACTTGTTGCTTCTGAGCGATCTAAAGGAGAAGTCCTTGTGTTCCGCCGCGGCAGCTCCCAGAAAGCCAGGACAAAGGAATGTAAACAGGATGAGGAGCGAACACAAGCCCCTGTCGTCCAAAATGAGAAGTATACAGAGGGGCCTAGCTCGCTTGCAGGTGTGGAGAAACAGGCTTCTATCTTTCACTGGGAGAATGTTTGCTATGACGTGAAGATCAAGAGCGAGACCCGAAGGATCTTGGATAATGTTGATGGTTGGATCAAGCCCGGCACTTTGACTGCCTTAATGGTAAGTTGTACCTAATAGGGTATTCACGACCGTTGGAGACTGACAAACGATGTATAGGGTAGTTCTGGCGCTGGAAAGACTACTCTACTCGACGTACTGGCTAACCGTACTACTGTTGGGGTTGTTGGTGGTGATATGCTCGTCGATGGCCGACCACGGGATAGTTCCTTTCAACGCAAGACAGGCTACGTGCAACAACAGGACCTCCACCTTCACACCTCCACCGTGCGCGAGGCCCTAGAGTTTAGTGCCTTGCTTAGACAGCCACCTCAGTTTACTCGGGAAGAAAAGTTGGAATATGTTGAGAAAGTGCTGGATCTTTTAAACATGAGAGACTATGCTGACGCTATAGTGGGAGTACCAGGAGAGGGCCTTAATGTGGAGCAAAGGAAGCGCCTCACAATCGGCGTCGAGCTTGCTGCACGTCCAAAGTTGCTTCTTTTCCTAGACGAGCCTACCTCGGGCCTGGATAGCCAGACCTCATGGTCAATATGCAATCTCATGGAGACGTTGACCAAAAATGGGCAAGCTATCTTGTGTACTATCCATCAACCATCTGCCATGTTGTTTCAGCGCTTTGATAGACTGCTCCTTCTAGCAAAGGGAGGAAAAACCGTGTACTTTGGTGAGATCGGACGCGAATCTAAAATACTGATGGACTATTTCGCTCGGAATGGTGCCCCTTCTCCATCACCTGGCAGCAACCCAGCAGAACACATGCTCGAGGTGATCGGCGCCGCACCTGGGGCTAGAAGCGAGATTGACTGGCCCGCAGTCTGGAGAAACAGCCCTGAATATCAGGAAGTGCGCCATGAGCTCTCGAACTTGAGAGCGTTAGCAAATCAACCCTCGCCTACCTCAGATGTCAGCGACAAACATGGCTATGCCGAATTTGCAGCTCCATTCTCGACCCAGTTAGCGCAAGTCGGACGTCGAGTATTCCAACAGTACTGGCGTACTCCGGCGTATATCTACTCCAAAGCCTTGTTGACCATCGGTTGCGTGAGTATCCTGTTAAACAACCCATGCAGCACACCACGTTCTAATCAGATGTTATATAGTCATTGTTCATAGGATTCTCTTTCTTCAAGGCCGATAATACAAGCCAAGGACTACAGAACCAGATGTTTGGCGTTTTCGTCTTTCTCTTCGTCGTGATTCAGTTGATTATTCAAATCATCCCATCGTTTGTCACGCAGCGAACCCTCTACGAGGCTCGAGAGCGGCAGTCCAAAACCTATTCGTGGCAAGCTTTCGTTTTAACCAACATAGTGATTGAGCTTGCGTGGAACACGGTGAGTTTATTTTGGTTTTATAGCTCTCGCTAACACATGGGTCTCAAGCTAATTCTAAAATGTCCTAGATCATGGCAATATTATGTTTCCTCGTTTGGTTTTACCCGGTTGGCCTTTACCGTAACGGCCAGTATACCGACGCACAGCACTCTCGGAGCACCCTCGCCTTTCTCTTCATCTGGGCAACGTTCCTCTTCGCCAGCTCGTTGGCGCACATGCTAATTGCAGGAGTCGAGAGCCCGGAGATAGCATCAACTCTTTCCAACGTATTGGCTATCATGATGTACGCATTTTGCGGGATTCTTGCAGGTCCACATGCACTTCCTGGCTTCTGGATTTTCATGTATAGGGTCAACCCGTTTACCTACTTAGTGTCGGGCTTGCTATCAACTAGTCTCGGGAATGCGCCTATGCATTGTGCAGAAAATGAGTTCTTGTCATTTTCTGCTCCTGCAAATCTGACCTGCGGCGACTACATGCAAGACTATATTTCCTCCCATGGGGGCTACTTGCTCGACTCAGAAGCCCGGGGTGGCATAAACTGCCATTTCTGCATGTCAGATAACACCAACCAGTTCCTGAGAAATGTTAATATTGATTTCTCGACACGATGGAGGGACTTTGGACTGATGTGGGTGTATGTGGTGTTTAATACCGTTGCGGCAATCTTTCTCTACTGGCTCTGTCGAGTGCCCAAGGGTAAGAAGAGACTCTGAAGGCCGTCATCTTGCCCTCTTTCTCTCTTCCTACTTTTCGATCTCATCATGGGCCCGGCACTTGCTAAGGTATCTGTCTACTCTTGAGAGGATTCCATTTATGTTCTTATAATCTATCACTTTCATTTTCGTCTTGGTCAGACAGTTGTCCTGAAGCTTGAGCTTTGTTTTAGACAATACTATATAGAGAGTAATAGATTTTGCTTGGAGGCAATAGGAAATTCTGTTATTACTGGCTGGAACGCTCAAAGCAATTGGTGGTTGACATCCTGCAGTCAGATATTACCGCGGATCAGTCATTGCTCACCAGCCCCCTCATTTTGCCGCCTAAAACTAGATACACAACCCAACTTGTCCCTGTCTTCCAGGTCATGGTGGAGAGCCTCTTGCTTTCTCTCCCAATCTAGGTCATTTGGGTGACCAGGTATAGGACCGGGATATCTCTATAACAGTAATCAGTAAGATGCTCTTCTTGATAGACAATGGATGGCAGGAGGACAAATTGGAACTCTCCATAGTCGCGTATCGGGACCTAACCGTGCTGGATACAAGCCAAAGCGGCTGTATGCCGTCTACAAACAATAGAAGTCGACAGGGGAGGTTATTTATGAGTCCAAAGTCAAAATGAATTAAGCATCTGAAGGCTAGGTTTACGAAGTACAGTCACATCAATTTTATTCTTGCAGAACTGGCTGAATTGAGAATGACACGATAACCGCCATGTTTCTACCATTTCTGCCTCACAATGTGGACAAGATCGGGCTATCCTGACTTTCGGCCGTACGGGATGTAGAGTGTGGCAGATTACCGGGCTAGCTGTGCCTACCCCTGTCGGCTGCATGTTTCCTTACCATCTTTTGCTTTTTTTCTCTGTATCCTTTGTTTAAAAAGAGGACTGGAGAGTCTTTCGGGCTTTGATATCTCGAGATCAAAAGTATCTTCAGCTTTTGGTCTAGTCAGCCACAAAGTAGACTAGAGCTAACTCCCGAGTTCGAGAATTCTGTGTATGGGAATCCGATACCAGGATTGCAGCAAATCCCGATTTTTGATCTGTCTAGTCTAGGTTCTAAGGTAGCTCATAATGGATTGTGACTATGCCAACATGAGAGTTGTACATGTCTAGAAATACCAATGGCGCCGCCCCTGACATGGCTCTTATCAATATGAAGGACCAAACAGAATTGCCATCCATTAGTACTTCCTATAGTAATTGGTGATTGGCAGCCTTTTCTATGCCACATAAGCTTATACCATATCGGGTTGATGTTGTGGAGAGCGGCAGCCCAGCCATCATGTAGCACATACATCAGTATCAGTTTAACAACTACTTACTACCGTTCGGGCTGCCTCTCAAGCATAGATCGAGTATGAAAAGCAAGGTATAAAGAGCAATACATTGCGGTAAAAGTACCCACAACTCACAAGTCAATGGCCTTGGCTTTTCGTGAGGCCTTTGAGGAGTGTCACCAACGCAAGATTCGTTGTGCCTCACGCAATGGAGCTTGCGAGAATTATATTGCTAATGGCCGAGGCTGTATATTTCGGCCGCGCAGCGTGATGGACCGTCCACAAAAACCTAAGGTAGGAAGACAGAATGGCAACCATACCAGGTTCAAGGAGACGCCACTTCCAACTCACGGCAAGTTTGATGACTCCCAGATCCATGGAGCAGGACCAACCTGACTTTATCTTGGATGAGATGGGGTCAGAGTTGGGATACTCAGCTGGTATAGCTGAACGGTGAGCCAACTCGTTCTTCGGGGAAATCCTCCACTAATCTGCCTATCAAGTTTTCTTCCACCCCTTGACGAGTTCTCGTATCCCAATCTCCAATATCCTTTCCCAGAATTTGATTTTGCGCTTTCTGGAAACATTGGAGCTAGCAATCTAATAGGAAAGAATGTGGTCAGCCCGAATTGGTGGCAAATAACAACCAGAACAGGGACTGTCTTTTCACCCAAGCAACTGCCACCTCCTCAACAGTTCTCTTTGAGCTTTGCCGGAACAGCGAACAGGTCAAATCAACAAGAAGCGATGTAGTTCTCGATCCTTCAGAGATTTTCAGGCAGGTGTCCACCTTCTGTCAGGTCCTTCTATCGTATATCGGCAACCTTCAAACCGCTGCTACCTGGTCGCATGAGATGCATATTGTAGCCCGATCAGTCATCACGACCATGTCGACAGCTATCTATCTTTACAGGGATAACACGGAACTTCAGATAATACATTCGGATTTTTGCATTTCAAGTCTCTTTTGATCTCTCTCGTTGCCATCGGTACAGTAACGGGATATATGGACCGTCCCATCTCACCAATTTGACGGAACCGCGGAAGGAACTCGCCCTGGGCGATTAAACTCCCCTATGGACTTCAGATCTGAAATCCAAATCCCCAGCAGTTGCAGCAACGCTTTGTGACGGTGTTGTACCTGAGTACTATGGATTGCCATATCGTCCAACTGCAGTGTGTGTTGTCCGCTCTCAAGGGTACGCTAGGGGATACCACCGGTTCCTACCTTCAAGGTCCCTCCGATGAGCTGGAAATGATCTATCAAGATGCCACCTAGCTTCGTAGCAGCTCTGGATATCGGAGAATGACCTCAAAGCCACCTTTCCTGTAGTTTGCTAGCCATTATTGCATTGCTTACATGTGCTTTACACACAGGTCTTGGACAGTAGTGACCTAAGTGTAGGGGCAAGTGAGATATTGAATGAAAGCTGTGCAGCGGTTGA